>NC_079459.1:7054891-7227391 GCF_903798145.1 Danio aesculapii | reverse complement strand
AACTAATAATAATACTATTAACAAACGTTTCTTGATCATCAAATCAAATCAAATAAATTACATCTTGAACAATATTTAATAACAAAAGGGTCGTTTTAAATTGTAATAATTTTTACATTTTACTGTATTTGAAATGAAATAATAAGTAAATAAATAAAAACCTTACTGATCCTGTACTTTGAAACCGGTAGTGAATCTACAGCAGAACGCCCATATGGTTGTATTATATTAGGCCTTTTCTTATCAGCTTTTTAATTAATTTATTTTTTATAACCTGGAAATGGCTATGGAGATGATTACGCGGATGTGAAATCCACCTTATTCTCTTCTGAGCGTGCCTCTGATACCTTATAGACACATCCCAAACTCCAATCCTGTGATTTTGCGCTTTAAAAATGATTTAGGCGTGTTTGTTCTCAACATGGCAACGTCTTTTAAGCATTTTTGTTCCATTCCTCAATCCACAAAATCCACTGTACTTGGAAAAGGCTTCCATACTTCTGTCAACTCTTGTTGAAAAACGAAAGACTTCCAGCTGCTTCAGCAGTGCAAATGTTGTCCATTTAATCACCTCATATTGCATCCATTATTATGTCGAAAGACGTAAACAATATCTGCCAAATTCTTTTATTTAATTTATATTTATAATACTGTTAAAATTGAAAACAAAACGATATGGAAGCTTTTGTTTGCCACAGAATAAAAAAATAAAGGTTTAATATAAATTGGCAATGTAATTTTTCAAATTTTGCCCTTTTTCAGTTGATTTATTTCTCACAATTTGGACTTTTATTTTGTAAGTTGATGTTGTTTTATTAATTACAATTTTGGCTTTTTTTCAAACGATTTTTCCTATACAAGCATGTTCTAAACTTGCGAATTTAAGTCTTGCATTTTGAAGGAAAAGTCTCATATTTTTAGAGTTTTGACTCAAAATTGTAAGTTTTCGCATTTAAATCATTTAGTTTTAAGTTGGAAACTAAAAAATTCAAGTCTTAATTTTAAATTGATAATTTGCACTTTTTTTCTACATTTGAGAGTTTATTAAAAATCCTGTTACATCTTTACAATTACGATTTGAACTTTTTTCTACATGAGCAAGTTCAAGTTATAAAAATTCAAATTTAAGTCTCACAATTTTGTCTTTTTTTTTATTGAATTAATTATGAATTTTTTACTATTCAGACTTTTTAAACTCTGAACTCCCATAATTTTCACTATTATGGATTTTATATCTTTTAATTTGTGAGTAAAGCTATAATTTTCTAATTGTCAAGTTGCCATTTGGGTATTTGTAAAGTTAACTATTTGAGTTTCTCATAATTTTGACTTTTTTCGTCATTACCATTTTTGTCATATTGTACATTTCTTACCATTTAAACTTTATTTCGTAAAACATCTCAGATTTCTACATTTATGACTTCACAATTTGACCTTATTTTCTCCACATTTGCGAGTTTTGATCAAAATCGTAAATTGCGAAAGATAAATTTAACTCTCAATATTTTTTCTTGAAAAAATGAATTTAATGAATTAATGAGTTTTATATCATAATTTAGACATTTTTTAATATATTTTTTTCTTTTCTTTAAACTCGACAATTACGTTATCTTGCATTTCTAAAAAAAAATATTACTTTCTCTTTTGTCACAAATATGGGATTTATCCAGCCTGATCTCACGAGGAAATGTAACTGTTTTACGTTTGTCAGTTTAGTGGCTAATTTGTCCAAATTCAGTTGTACGTAATTGTACGATTTTTAAAAGGAGGCACCAAACCCCACCCCTAAACCCAATTGTTATTGGGGATAAGCAATTCGTACTTAAACATACGAATTACATCGTATGAATTTATACGAATTAGCCACTAAATCAAAAATTAATGAATTGCCATGAGATAGCGTTGGTTTTATCTTATAATTGCAAGTTCTAAATTTGTAGTTGTAAAATTGCGATATTTTTTTTTTTTTTTTTTTTTTTTTTTTTCATAACGTTGAACATTTTTCAATATTGTGAACTTTATGAAATGTATTTTACCATGTAATTGTGTTCGTCTTGCGGTTCTACATTTTTCTTCTAAGAACTTGGTTTTGAACTTACTTTTTCAACGTCAAAATTGTTATTTATAAACCTAGAGTTACAAAGTAGTCCAAATTGTGAGGTATGAATTTGTCATTTTGAACTTTATAAACGTAAGTTATAAACGTAATCTTGGTTTTGAAGAATAGTCACCACTTCTCATAATTCATTTTCAGCCCGATTGCAATGTATATCTCACATTTTTGGGGAATTAAACATGCAATCTTGCTTTTTGGGGGGGATTTTTCCACACAATTTTGTTTCTGTCTTGAAATTCTATATTTTCTTTTTAGAACTGGTTTTCAAACTTACCGTTTTTAAGAGAAAAAAGGGCAAAATTGTGATTTATAAACCTAGAATTACAAGGAAAGGTAGTCAAAATTGTGAGGTATGAATTCGTCATTGTGAACTTTATAAACGTAAGTCTGGCAGTTTTACTTTTTCTTCTTTTAACTAGGTTTGGAACTTACCGTTTTTTTTTTTAAAGAAAAGGTCAAAATTGTGATTTATTAACCTAGAGTTAATAGTCAAAAGTAGTCAAATTGTGAGGTCTGAATCCATCATTGACCAAAAAAAGTGTGAATTTTTATTTCATTTATTATTTTTTTTATCTGTGACGGAAATAAGCTTCTATAACCCGGGAACTGATGACCACACAGACTGTCTGATTTTCTCCTGTGTTCCTCTTGCTGTGCAGCTCTTCCAAGTGCTCTTCCTTCCTTCCGCAGCGCAGACGTTTATCAGAGAAACTTTTATATTCGACTGCAGCATTACTAGCATTTGAAAATGAAAAAGAAATAAAAAAACAACAACAGTATAATGTAAAGTGAATATATATGTAAATGCGTTGAAAATATTTAAACCTTTATCAATATATTTGAGATTTGTTTTAGGGATGATTGTGTGTATATATATATATGAACTAATTTAAGTATATCGCCTGTGTTTACAACCTCAATCGAGTGATCATTGTTTCAAGTGGAATATGCTTATTGAATTGAACGTTTGCGTGGACTGATGGCGTACAACTATTGATTTTATTCCAAAAAAATATTTAGGATTTAAATCAGAAACGGAACCAGAATTAACCTGATGTACTTTAGTCCCCTTATTCCCAGTGGATAAAATCTAAATTGGCTCCATTTTGTTTTTTATTTAACGTCCTGATTCATAAACATCGTTTCATGTTGACTTTAAATGTTGACCGAGTTTCCCTCCATCTAAAATGACAATTAAATCGGCAAACCATTGTGCAAAAATTCTAATTTATACATTTGTGTCACTTAAGTATTTAAGTCACTTAACGAAACATGCAAATTTTATATTACACGGAACACAACTCCGTGGTGAACCAATGAATTTCGAAATGTTTTGGAACAGCGAAGTTTCGATTTAAGCTATTTTCTTGGAATCATACTTTTTTTTGCAATTGTAAACTTGAGACTAAGTTATAAATGTATACTTATAACTTAATATTTATGGATTTCAAGGTAAATTGTGGATTTCGAAATTTTTTGAAACCGCGAAGTTGCGATTTTTAGCCATTTGTTTGGAATCGTAATTTTTTTATGATCGTAAATTTGAGATTAAGTTATACATGTACACTTCTAACTTAATGTTTATGAATTTGAAGATGGATAGTGAATTTTATATGGCACTGATCACAACCTTGTGGAGAACCATTGAATTTCCAAATGTTTCGAAACAGCGAAGTTGTGATTTTTTGCTATTTTCTTGGACTTCTAAATTTTTCAGGATTGTAAACTTGAGGTTATAAATGTATTCCTACAACTTAACTTTTATGAATTTCAAGATAGATTGTGGATTTCGAAATGTTTCGAAACAGTTAAGTTGCGATTTAATAATTTTCTTGGAATCAGATTTTTGATTGCGATTTGTAAATTTATACTTGTAACTTAATTTTTATTAATTTCAAGATTGATTGTGGATTTTATATTGCACCAATCACCATTTAATTTCGAAACATTTCGAAACTCATGTTGCGATTTTTAGCAATTTTTTTGGAATCAAAATTTTTTTTGTGATTTGTAAACTTGAGATTATGTTATAGTTGTATACTTTACTTGTAACTTAATATTTCTGAATTTCAAGATGGATTGTCAATTTTATATTGCATCGATCACAACCCCGTGAGTAAAGTTGAATTTCTAAATGTTTCAAAATTGTCAAGTTGCGATTTTAGCTATTTTCAGGATTGTAAACTTGAGATTAAGTTCTACATGTATACTAATGACTTAATAATTATGAATTTCAAGATGGATTGTGGATTTTAAAAATCGCACCAATCACAACCCCTTGGAAAACAATTGAATTTCTAAATGTTTTGAAATGATCAAGTTGCGATTTTAGCTATTTTGTTAGAATTGTAATTTTTGTTCGCAATTGTAAACTTGAGATTAAGTTATAAATGTATACATCTAACTTAATATTTATACATTTTTGGATGGTTTGTAGATTTTATTTCGCACCGATCACAACCCCGTGGAGAATCATTGAATTTCCAGATGTTTTAGAACAGTCGAGTTGCGATTTTTAGCTATTTTCTTGGAATCGTTAATTTTTCATCATCGCAAACTTGAGATTAAGATTATAAATGTATACTTATAACTTAATATTTATGAATTTCAAGATGGAAAATTTTTTGTTTATTGCACCAATCACAACCCTGTGGAAAACCATTGAATTTTCTAAATCTTTCGAAATAATGTAACGAAGACCCGTTTACTGAAATAGCACAACCTTGCCGATTTGATACATGATCTGAACCACTGCTTTAAGACAAAAGATTAGTACGTTTCGAAGCTTCGAACGTTTTCAAGCTTCTTGAAGCAGTGTTTTGAAAGCAGCCATCACTAGTTTGATTTTATTCGAAACGTGACATATTAGTTGGTTAAGTTGGTTGCTAAAAATTCAAATTGCAAAACGTTTGTAACCAAAAATTACCTTTAAATTAGAAAAACTTTTCCATGTTCATTGTCGTGATTCACTTAGTTTTTCTGTTATGATAGTAATCACTGTGCCAAAAATGGCAATGTATGAATTTTGATTTACATCCGCCACACACTATTACAATCTATTTAGCAAATATAGTCCAAGTGACTTTCCATTCTAATAAAATTATCAGCGAAGCACTGTTTAAACCTGCAATTGTTTATAGCTGCTGTTGCAATTATGAGTTTCATTCCAAATACTATGTGATTTTCACTGTTTACTTTAGCTCTATTTAACAAGTTTTAATTCTGAGAGCATTTTTCCGAGCTTCTCTTTAATGTTTATCTATAAGACAATTTTGCAAAGCACTGTGCCGAAAACTGTAATCTACACACTTGTGCTGTCCTTTCATTTTATTGCTTTTAAGTGTTTGTTTCGAAGTGAAAACTTTATTATTTACGTGTAGCAAAACGGCTCAATTAGCGAGTCACATGTTTACATTTGATGTTAATCGACTATTTGAAAAATGTAAATCACTTGTCGATTCCATAATCAGAATATTGTCAATAGTTGTATTGCTGTCGTCCATGTAGATGCGAAAATCAAAATCTCAAAGCGCAAATTCGTGACTAGTTTGCACCCGTTGCATTCGAATTCAGGGAGGTTTGCAGCTTTAGCCTTGGTTTGTTCTCAATAAAATGGAGGGGAAAAAATGTGAGTGGTGTACGACTTTTATTTTTCAGTGCAAAACATTCGTTATTTCTTTCAAAATACAATCTGACGACTAAAGTTCAAAGCTCTTTAAAATTGCCATCAAAATATGTTAAAATAAAAGTGCTCATTTGATCTTCACATGGTAATATTCTTACAGTTAATCACAGTTAATTGTCTTGTCATTTTTACAGTTCTGAGTGCTTGGTTTTCCCTTTGCCTTGACGTATGAGTTCTGGAAGAGTCTTGGTCATGAACTCAAAGTGTTTGTGCTTCAAGTTTTTCCCAGGTCTCTGTTGCAGTCCAATGGCAAGATACTCATTCTCATTTTCATATTCAGGCCAGTGTGTCAGACCCGGACCATTGGGAGACCTGATGATGAAAACATACCAACATTAGACAGTCAAACAACATACTATTGATTTTCAAACGATGGCAACACAAAATGGTTTTGGTATTCCTGTTAGTCAGTAAAGACGCACAGTGAACAATTAGCTACTTTTGCAGTTGACATTATTGCATGTGCATTTACTGGACTTTCTTTTTCAGACAAAATTATAGGGAATATTATAAACAAGTTTGATTAGTATTTGAACCATTATTTAACACCCCAGAGAGCATATTTTAAAGGGATAGTTCACCCAAAAAAGAACATTTGCCATCATTTATTCAGCCTTCATTTGTTTAAACCTGTTAGTTTCTACTGTTGAACGCAAAACAAGATATTCTTTTTTGTGAACAGTTGTTTTTATTATTTCAGTTTTGTTTAATATAGAAAGCACACAGCATATGACTATCTTAAAACAACCCAGAATCCCCACCCCCCACCCAGGTAGACTTGTTCTATAATAACAGAAGTTAAAAGGTTGCTGTGTTACAAAAAAAAAGGAGAGAATAATGTAAAGCCAAATACAGAGTAGAAGTTAGGCAAGTACAAATAAATAACTCTTACATAAAGAGATGCATAAAGTACATATAAACAGAAAAGCTGTATATTAGAAGGAAAAAACTAAGGATTTGACAATATCAGAAGCTAAATTCCAGGACTTAACAGTTTTTGACTGAGCTCCATGTATACGCGCTGTCGAAAGTCCCATACAAATAATGTCCAGCAAAGATAGGCCCAATTGACGTCTACTCATAATATGAGGAGGGATCCAGCGGCAAACCAACATTTTCTTTTGTTGTATTAAGAGTGACATGTTAAAAAAAAAAAAATCGCTTAGGAAAAAACATACTGGAGTCAGTTCTACATCTTTTCCTAACAAAAATGAAGTGTCATGAGCCAGCTGAGACCAAAAAGAGTGCAGACAGCCCCAATAATACTGAAAATAAGTGCCAACTGTCCTCTGTAAGCTTAAATTACAATCTGGGGAAGGTGATAAATGCATATAAAATCACTTTAAAGGGGATAAATAGAGTCTATGTAATAGTTTCCAATGTATCATTTGATGATTCTGATTTTTGAGGAGGATGAAATAGTGTCCCAAGTTTGGTGAGAAAATAAAGATTCTACATCAAGATATTCTTAATAATATTGCCGAAAAACTGCCATTGACTTCCAAACTGCCATTGTATATTTGTATGCTATGGATGTCAGTGGCTGCTTTTTTCTAACATTGTTAAGAATGTATTGTTTTGTGTTCAACAGAAGAAACTCTTGAATGAGGAAATGTTCAACTGTCCATTTAAAACTTTGACATGCTGTGAATCTAATCTCAGAATTGTGAGTTTTCACACAACTGCAAGTTATAAACTCAAAATTGCAAGTTGACATCTCTGAATTTCTTCTCTAAAATTGCAACTTTATACTGCACGATTTAATTATAAAGAAGTCTAATTCTAACAACTAATTCTCATTAGATTATAAGTAGACTGTTAGGTTAGGGTTAGTGTAAATTGACATGTACTTGCAAAGTTTGTTTTAGTCAGTTAAATGTCTGTTTAGCAGCAGTATCAACAGATATTAGGCAGACAGTCTGCTAACACTCTAATTGACCATCAAAATAAAGTGTTACCCAATCTTTTATTTGTGATTTGTCAGTAGTCACTCACATAACCTTTCTGTCAAAACTTTATAGGATTATGGTGTCATGCTAATTTTCTCAGTTTACCATATCTGGCCAATAATAATAATAATAAAATAAATATTTTACCCAGTGTGTGCAAAATTCCCCCAGTAGGCCATCATAGTCCTGCAGAGCTCGTTTTCTTCTTCTGTGAAAGGAGCTGAAGAGGTACAAACATTCAATGATTAGTCGCTGTTTATTTCTGGTCCATTTGGATTATTTTTTTTCAGAAAAAACATCCAAAAACAGACCTTCCAGAGTTTATTTTTATTGTTATAAATTTTTATATCTGCAAACTTAAATTATAAACAGTATTTTCTGAATAATGGAATGATGAATAGAGATTCCCCAAATTCCCTCAGTAAAAAATGACTATTTCAAAATATTTTTTGAAAATTCTTAGTCACATGAACTTTTTTAGATGTTAGTATCAGTAAATAAGTTAACAATATCAAAATGTAACCAAATTTCCATTTAGAAGATGTCAACTAGACAGCTTGCCACATTTCACAAATCTTCTAACCAATCAAATGCTGTCTAGTATCTGACATGCTCCGCCCCCTTCAGTACGCTATTGTGAAATGCACTTAAGTTCAGTCGCTCTCACTGGCAGAGCCTTGACAAAAACAAAATACTAATGGCTGTTTACATTTTTTAAAGAGGGAGGGGCTACAATATGTCCCGCCCTCTTTTCACATTTCAGTTCAAATTAATAATTTTTTTTTTAAGTGGTAAAAAGAGATTTCCCAAAATCTCTCAGTAAAAAAACGACACTTCGACTCCATGTCAAAAAAGAAACATTTTTGAAAACTCAAAAAATCTGGAAGATTCCTGAAGTTTGCGTTACTTCAATATAAAGTGTTTAAGATGTTAGTATCTTGAGTAAGTCTTAAGGATATCAAAATGTAACAAAATTTGCATTTAAAAGATGCAAATATCCAAAGCTTGCAGTTTGTCGCTTCTCAGATATTCTGACCAATCGATGCTCTCCAGTATCTGACATGCCCCGCCCCCTTCAATACACCTTTGCAAAATGTGTTTAAGTTCAACTGCTCTCACTAGCAGAGCTGTGACTAAAATAAAAACGCTATTGGCTGTTTAATTTTTTTAAGTCTTAAGAATATCAAAATGTAACCATATTTGCATTTAGAATATATAAATATCCACAGCTTGCAGTTTGTCGCTTCTTAAATCTTCTGACCAATCAAATGCTCTTTAGTATCTAACATGCCCTGCCCCCTTCAATACACTATACACTACTGGCTCTTTAATTTTTTTAAGAGGGAGGGGCTACTATATGTCCCGCCCTGTCTTCATATTTCAGTTTAAATTACAAACCAGAGTTTATTTTTCATTCTTTATAAAAAAAAAAGTTTGTCTGCAAACAAATAATAAGCAGTATTTTATTAATTATGGAGTAATAAAAAGAGATTACCGAAATTCCCTCACTAAAAGACAACTCTTCGACTCCACCATGGCAAAAAAATAAACAAATTTGAACACTCTAAAATTCTTAGTCACGTGAATTCACAAGAATGTTTTTTTTTTGATGCAAGTATCTTTAAGTCTTAAGGATATAAAAATGTAACTAAATTTGCCCTTTAGAAGATTTAAATATCCCCAACTTGTAGTTTGCCACTTTTCAAATCTTCTGACCAATCAAATGCTCTCTAGTATCTGACATGCCCCGCCCCCTTTAATACACTATTGCGAAATGCGCTTAAGTTCAACCGCTCTCACTAGCAGAGCGGTGACAAAAATAAAAATCCTATTGGCTGTTTTTTTTAAAGTGGGAGGGGCTGTTATATGTCCCGCCCTGTTTTCATATTTCAGTTCAATTTACAAACCAGAGTTTATTTTTTATTCTTTATAAAAAAAATTGTCTGTAAACAAATAATAAGCAGTATTTTATCAATTATGGAGTAATAAATAGAGATTACCCAAATTCCCTCACTAAAAACCAACTCTTTGATTCCACCATGTCAAAACGAAACAATTTTGAAAATTCAGAAATTTTTAAAGTCATCGTGAAATCAAAAGAACGTTTTTTTTTAGATGTTAGTATCTTTAAGTAAGTCTTAGGAATATCAAAATGTAGCCAAATTTGCATTTAGAAGATATAAATATTCCCAGCTTTTAGTTTGCCACTTTTCAAATCTTCTGACCAATCAAATGCTCTCTAGTATCAGACATGCCCCGCCCCTTCAATACATTATTGCGCTTAAGTTCAACCGCTCTCACTGGCAGAGCGGTGACAAAAATAAAAATGCTATTGGTTGTTTTTTTTAAAGAGGGAGGGGCTACTATATGTCCCGCCCTTTCTTCATATTAGTTCAATTTACAAACCAGAGTTTATTTTTCATTCTTTATAAAAAAAAATTTCTGTAAACAAATAATAAGCAGTATTTTATCAATTATGGAGTAATAAATAGAGATTACCCAAATTCCCTCACTAAAAACCAACTATTTGATTCCACCATGTCAAAACGAAACAATTTGGAAACTCTGAAAATTCTTAAAGTCGTCGTGAAATTAAAAGAACGTTTTTTAGATGCAAGTATCTTGTAATAAGTCTTAAGGATATCAAAATGTAACCTAATTTGCCGTTAGAAGATATTAATATCCACAGCTTGCCACTTTTCAAATCTTCCGACCAATTAAATGCTCTCTAGTATCTGACATGCCCCGCCCCCTTCAATACACTATTGCGAAGTTCAACTACTCTCACTGGCAGAGCCCTGAGAAAAACAAAACACTATTAGCGGTTTTGGCTACTGGCTGTTTTTTAAAGTGGGAGGGGCTACTTTATGCACCGCCCAGTCTTCATATTTCAGTACTATTTAATGTCATCAATAATGGTGATAAATATTTGTTCATTTCCTCCTGTTCCCCTGCAGTGTCTTGTGTGTTTGTGATGCTGAGGTTTACCGCTGATTCTGAGATGGGCTTTAGCGAAGCAGGTGCCCTGGATAAAGTAGAGGTCATCAGCATGGTCCACACCCACGAAGCTGGGCCTCTTCTTCTGGATGATGCTGGGCGGATGCTGAAGCTCATACAGATACACTGGAGCTCCTGTGCCTACAGTAAAACACAGCTCTTACTCTTACATTACTGCATTCACCTACTCTAGTCAAAGGTAGTTTTCTGAGATAAATAACAAAATGGGTGGGTGGCTGGAGATGGGTCTGAAATACAGGAGACTCCTGGGAAAAACCGGAGTGTTGGCAGGTATGCTCACACATACACTCTGCACTCTGACTACTTCAATATTGTTGATATGCTGTGCTGGGCATTTCACTCTGTCAACCAATCGCAACAGGCTGTCATCGGTCCAATCAGCGCAAAGTAGCTTCGTGCAAAGGAGGGGTTTGGGAACAAATGAATTGCTGAATGAATCATATGGGAGTCGCTGGGATAATCAGGTAAAAATAAATGCAGATTATAGGACCATGAAAGTGTTTTTTGACCTTGCATGCACATCAGCCTGTTGTTGGAGACCCTTAAAACCAAAATATGACCCTTTTTAATGTATAATATGGGCTCTTTAATAAATGATCTCCTCTCACCGCTGTGGTATTTTGCCAGTTGTAGCGCAGGGATGTTAAACAGCACGTCTCCCATCATCTCCCGATAAACATCGCGGATTTCAATGGGGTCCTGTGTGTCGCCCAGATATTCCTTCGCCACCAGATCAATGATCCATCGATCCTTGGGCTGATTATAAAAGTGAAAGCAGATTCAGAATAAAGATGTTCAAATAAACTCTGGAAAGGTGTACTGTAAATGACGGCTTACATCAGGATATGTGAGCGTCAAAGCTTCAGCGATTTGCTCTCTTTTCAAGCCATTTATCCATTCAGGACCCAAGAAATACTGAAATAAAACATAAATTAATCACATGAATATACCATCAATGCATATAGAATATAGTAAAAGTGACATCAAAGTGGACAGTACAATAATAATATAAAAATTAAATATACAGTTGAAGTCAGAATTATTAGCCCCCCTTAGATTTTTTTTTCTCTTGTAAATATTTCCCAAATGATGTTTAACAGAGCAAGGAAATTTCCACAGTATGTCTGATAATATGTTTTCTTCTGGAGAAAGTCTTATTTGTTTTATTTCGGCTAGAATAAAAGTTGTTTTTAATTTTTTTAAAAGCATTTTTGGGTCAAAATTATTAGCCCCTTCAAGGATATTTTTTTTTTCGATAGTCTACAGAACAAACCATCATTATACAATACCTAATTACCCTAACCTGCCTAGTTAACCTAATTAACCTAGTTAAGCCTTTAAATGTCACTTTAAGCTGTATAGAAGTGTCTTGAAGAATATCTAGTCAAATATTATTTACTGTCATCAAGGCAAAGATTAAATAAATCAGTTATTAAAGATGAGTTATTAAAACTATTATGTTTAGAAATGTGCTGAAAAAATCTTCCCTCCGTTAAACAGAAATTGGGTTAAAAATAAACAGGGGGCGAATAATTCAGGGGGGCTAATTATTCTGACTTCAACTGTACGTGAAAAGCTAGTGAAAGCTAGAATACTACAATAATCATTTTATTTTTTATTTTTTCAATTATATTTTAAGGGACTCATATATAAATTTAATAAATAAACATATAAATAACATTTATAAATAAATATAATACACACTATAAATAAATAAATTATATTTGGCTCTTCGATTTAGTAAAAAAATAGATACAATAAATACAAAAATTATAAAATATATTAATTGAGTATTAAAAAAAATAATACTTGTATCTATTTGAATGTAATATACTTACTTCAGCCAACAAGAAGCCAAACTCGTCGTTGTTAATGCCGTTGATGAGAGGAACTTTACTGAACTGTTGTTGCTCAACGATCTCCTCGATGGGTTTGGGAAGGAAATAAGAATCTACAGCAATGGAGAAGTGCATCATCTGGAACTGCAAACACAATGCAAACAATTACACAATTAATTGCTAACATCAATCACAGGAAATAAAGTACATGTATTTGTGCTGAACGTTTTGAGTACACATCACTAGACATATAGTGCACGTCCAGTCCAAAAATGCCAATAAAGGCATGGGCTGGTATAAGATTCTGATAGTATGATATCCTTGTATAAAAATATCACGGTTTCACGGTATCACGGTATTGTGATTACTGCTCCAAAATAAGTTCTTTTTAAATGTCTGGTTTAAAAGCAGCAACTTTTTTCATCCATTGAACACAATATATTTTATTTGAAGAAACATCTAAAAGATTTTGGACAAGCAGTTTTGGATGTGGAGGTTTCTTTTCTGCTGGAGATACTGTTGCCCTAAAAAATGAAATAAAATAGTTGTGAAAAACATGAAAAAATGTAGAAGATTCTTATGTAGAAGAACCACTTCCTGCCCTCCATCTGAATTTCACGCCTCATCAACGGCATCATGTGAAAACAACCTATATAGAGAACAATGTCTGATTTCTGACCGAGATCACCCATTCTTCTTTAATACTAGTTATAAATGACTAGTTTTGCTAGTTTTGTGATGAACAATTCATCTGTGTATGGTATTAGGAAAAAAAAAAGTTCTAATCTGAAACTAAAATCCAAAAATGCACTTCCTGTTATTTTCAGTTAAATTCTCATATTATGTCTGTCTGAGGAATTGGGTGTGGCTAACACATTTAACCACGCCCCTCCAACTGTCAGCTTTGACAACAAACAGAAATGGTGAGGGGAAGGAGTCTGTTAAGGTTGTAACAAAGAGCATAGAATCACCAAGAGGTGACACTCTAGTGCGATTTGGGAAACCGCCACTAGATACCAGTAGTGTCACGCGGTAGCCATTTTGGAATGAACAACAGCATATTGTCTGTAAAGTCTGTAAAATAAATTATTAAAAGTACTAATGATTGTGAAAGTAAGTGTTGTATTGTCATGTTTCAGGTTGTATCTCAGCTTTAATGCGCTTTTTAAATAAATAAATAAAAAACAAAGCAGCTGCTTGCCATCGCAACAGCAATAAGATCCAATGGACGGCCGATCGATTTCACTCCAAAATGGCGGATATGCCGGGCTGTTGCTTGGTGTTGCTGTTGCAATGGAACATTCTATTGAGTGTCGCCTCTTGGTCAATTCTAAGCCCTTTGGTTGTAATAACTCTTCTAAAACCCATTTCCTGATCTTTCTGAATAAAATGCTGACTTTACTACATCCAATCATCTCGCAGTAGAAAAAACAAGCCACACCCACTGTTTGCTTAATTAATATTCCATTTCTCTAGGAACTGGATCACAATACCAAAAAACAACAGTCGCAGCTTGCGGTTCATGTGGACTTTAATAAATATTTCCAACCTTCATGGAACATTCCAGAGCCTCCTCTTCAGACCAGTGCATGATACAGTCGACAATCCTTGCTGAACTGCTGCTGTCACAGTCGCATTGTTTGGCTGCAGCCTAAAATAAAAATCAACGCTAGAGCTTAATTTAAATAATAACATGATGAAAATACGCAAATATGAAAACATATATATATATATATACATACCTGGGCTCTCTGAAAAGGATCAGCCATGACTAAACCATCCCAGAAGACAGTTCCACTTTCTGCAATGGCGCGATGAAACAGTCCAGACGCCAGTGGGGAAAGAATCTTGAAGACATGATGATTTTGAACATAAATTAATGATTCTAGATTAATGATTTAGACTAATTAAGATATAAATAAAGACACATACCAGCGTGGATACACTGATTCCTCCAGCAGACTCTCCAAAGATGGTCACTGATCCAGGATCACCACCGAAGCTGTGGATGTTCTCCTGAACCCACTGAAGCGCAGCTACCTGATCCAGAAGACCATAGTTTCCTGGTGCATGCTCGTCTCCGGTGCTACAAATAGAAAATACTATTTATTATTAAAAATAAAATAAAAATTATAAATAAAATAAAATAATCAAAATCTCTAATTAAAACTATGTAATATAAATATCAAAATAGAGCTTAAATTGAGTATACGAGTGATGTAGCAAAATGATGAATGAAACGCCCATTCCACAATAAATATTTTCATTTTTCACTATTTTGTGAAGAAATCTAATGATTGATTTCAGCCCTACAAGACCTTTATTTCAATATTTACATTTGTAAAAATCTTTAGATTAAAATATCAACAATGATATGCAAAAACATGTATTTATATGTTATTTTAATAAGTTATAATGAAATAAAGAGAAAAACATCTATATTTATCAATTTGTTAGGGAGTATTATTATACAGCTGTCTGGAATGCTTGCTTCTGATTGGTCAGTCGCGATATTCAAGGTATGTTATTCTACGATAACAACCACTAAATAACACAGGCTCATCCGGGAACTTCAAATCACCTTGATCATCAGTGAAAAGGTTCACATCCATACATTTACATCCACATTCATATATATCTGCTTGTCTGTCACGCCACTGTTTTGGACTTTTTGGAACCACCGTAAATAAATAATGCGTAGGTCTGTATCATTAAACCAATTTAGTCTCTGTCCGAGTTTTTGACTATTTGCCACAATCTTGTGACTGAATAATGTACAGGTTAGTGCAGTGTTTCCCAACCCTGTTCATAAAGGCACACCAACAGTACACTCTTCCTCTGTGTCGAGTTTCCTTGCCAGTGTTTTGTGTTTTCTGAACACTACAAGTAGCTGAAACTCGCTCATTCAGAGGCGGGAACCGGCGGACGTGCAACAACGTTAATCATAAGGTAAACACAAATCAAACGTTTCCATATGGAGCTCCTTCACAGGACTCGACACTTGTAAACACTCGCTCCATCAGGGGCTTGTGGCTCTCAGCACCACCCACACTCATCACAGCTACCCAGCCGACCAATCACAGAGCTTGCGCTACATGTTGTTGCGACATGTAGTTAAATTTTTTGAGAGGTGAGCGTGAGCATCGGCGAGGGCTATGCGACCATCTGAAGGCTGCACCAGAACATAAGCGTGCGCTTGACGCAGAAGTATAAATCAGCCTTTAGTGTAAACTCTATCAGTTGTTTTTCCTTTCTGTCAGCTTACATGGCTCAGAACTATGCTTTATTTGTAATTTTTATATTTTGTGGCAAGTAGCCATGTAATAAGTGGGATAAAGTACATCCAGGAGGGTTGTTTTCGCAGAATAAATCCCTATATTATTTATACAGTATTACTGGTATAACCAGGGTCGGACTGGGACAGATTTTTAGGTACAGTTTCTGAACCTCAGGCCGCTGTAGCTAACAGCAAGTGGCAAATCGGGGTGTTGGTGATGGGGTGCGATCGATAAGAGAAGAGGGGGGGTAATAGAGTGGAGGAACTATGACGTCACCTTGTAGGCTACTTGGCTATATCCCTATAGGATTTTCCCATAGGCCCGCTTACCTTAACAGATGATAGAAATGAGGCGTGAGGGACAAGTCTATCAAATGCCTGCAAGTTCCATCATGGATCGAAAACAACATTTATTATTCTTAATATGTCACAAAGTACAGCGAAAAGCAGCCCATACAGTCACATATGCCATACATTTTATGGTGGAGTATAAATATTGCAGTTATGACAGAGTTAAATGACAGAGTTAAATGTGTTCAGATGAAGAAAAAACCAACGAAAAGTCTATTGATCATGTTAAAATGACAGTTAACGAGTGTTTTTCTTAAACATTTATTCACACGTTTACATTACTGAGAGAAGGAAAGAGACAGACTGCACTGGTAAGCAGTATCCCCATAATATCGTTGAATTAAAATATCTGATCAGCAAATTAACCTGTCTCGACAGTCTTTACAAGTGAAGGAATTATCTACACACAATATGATTTATCAATTAGAAAAACACAACAAACTATAATATACTATTTATGAAAATACTTAAATGACAGACAAATCTACATGCATAATGCAATCGAGCTGCGTTTTAGACCAGTTCAGCTCGATGACGTATAATGTCTCCGACACCGCCTCTAGTCTCATTTAGCAACTTGATAGCATCCGTCATTTTAAAGAAGCGTAACCTATTAAAAAAATCAAGAGTGTGATGTAACTGATGCGTTTTATGTCATAGAATAAAACGTGAAAGTATCTTGAGTTTGTGTTAGCCTAGAACCTTATTTAGGCGATTTAACTGAAATCCTGTTGAAAAAACCCATTGACTTTGGCACGAGGGAACCGCAACTGCTAAAATGCTAACTCGCTTCCGGGTTTTTGCATACAAATTAACGTCATAGTTCCTCCACTCTATCGATAAGTTAAGAGCTTATGGGGGGGAGGGGCGTGGCGATCTATAAGTGAAAAAGGGAGGTGGGGGGTTTTTGTGGTGAGTAAGTGAAGGGTTAGGAGGTTTGAATGTGTGGGTGGGTGATCAGTAAGTGAAGAGCCGGAAGGTGGGGGGTGGAGGGTGTAGAAGGGGCAGGCCAGATTCACGGTGGCAGGCCAAATTGATCATAGGGCCACAGGGAAATGTCCTGGTGCTCCCTATGGCCAGTCCGTCCCTGGGTATAACCCCTCCCCCTTTGAGGGCAGCCATAATGCTAAAGTGGCCCTCAGTGAAAATGAGTTTGACATCCCTGTTTCTCTAGTCTTTAACCTACCTTAGGAACCCCAGAAGACCCAATCTGTACTGAATGAGCACCACGACCACATCCTGATATGCAGCCAGAACAGAGCCATCATACACTGAAGCTGATCCAAGAGAAAGTCCTCCACCATGAATCCAAACCATGACCTGGTACACACAATGAAAAACAATCTCAAGCCTTATTGCACAAGGACACTGAAATCACAACCACAAAAACACTTGAACTTACTGGTAACTTCTTGTCTTCTTGTCCGGGTTTGACTGGGGTGTAGATGTTGAGATACAGGCAGTCCTCTGAGACCTCAGGAACCTCCACATCCATCGATAGAAACTTCAGTTCAGTCACGGTCATTTGCCTTTCCTGGAGGCACCTGAAGAAACCGTGCTAGCTTTAGATAAGGGAATTGATTGAACAAAAACCTCTGAATTGAAATATGGTCGTGGGCCTTTTCTTACATCCGTGGCTGTTTGGTGGCATCTCTCACTCCTTGCCATTTCTCTGCAGGCTGTGGTCGAGCCAGTCTCAGGCGTCCTACAGGCGGCTTGGCGAATGGCACACCTAGATAACTATTGACTATTGTGTCCTTGCCCTTCACAGTCAGGAAGGCACCTCTCAGAGATCCTAGTTTTGTTTCTACTACAGGTCCTGGAAATAAATTGATTAAAAAAAAAATGTAAAAATAAAACGTAACTTGACTTAAAGTACCCCATTACAGTTTTTAAATATTTTTGATTTTGTCTTGGAGGTTTCCTACAACAGTAGTACATTCATCTAAGATCAAATAACACAATTATTTTCATAACATACATTATAGACTCCGTTCTTTACACACAGTGTCTAAAACAGTTCAATCCACGATCTGTTTTCTTTTAACTCCACATTTCCAAGAGTCTGTTGTGATTGGTCAACTGCCTAGAGCTCATTGCTATATCTGAATAGAAGTTGGCTGTGGCATCATGGGATAGCATAGCATCTATTGGATGCACACTTCAGAACCTCGCCAAAAGTAGTAGGTCATCTGGACTTCTCACATTCTGTTTTGTGAATACTATGAATTCGGACATACTACTCGGCTCGGATACGGTTTTTAATGTACTATATAGTATAGAAGTATATGATTTTGGATGCAGCCTAATGCCGAGTTCAGACTGAATGATTTTAGCCCTGATATGAGAGAATCGCAGATCAGTCGGCGACACTTGTGAGATATTTGGTGTGCTAAACATCTGGAGCTGTCAGCAATTCAAATCACGCCATGTGAAATGTTTTCTGATTGAAAATAACATCCGCGATCGCCTACAGCCAATGAGAGGACAGCATTCACTAGCACGGGTACCTGCAGGCCAGCAGGAGGCTGGGGGAGAAGTTAAAAGCGCTCATTTTCAGTTTATCTGGACCCAAGAAATGGAGGAAAAACTAGTGTAAATTTGTCAGGAGCACTAGTGTCTGTTTGACGTGTCATCTAAGCAATATCACAATCAGGTCGAAAAGTAAAAAAAACATTGAGGAGAAATTGTTAACTCTCTTCAAAAGCCAGGTGAGCAACACACGTTTCTAAAGCTGAAGCCTTCTTTTTGCATTATGTAGTTAATAACGAAAGATATATTACGTGACCTCGCGTTGTTTTCATGTCATTTTTCGCATTTGTTTGGTTGTGAGACACAGCTTGGACAAAGTTGTCTGTGATTCTTCCTATTTTAAAGTCATGCAGTGTGAACTCTCCTGTCGCCAATCCATCCTACAGTGTAAACACAGCACCGAAAAAATGCTAACCCAGATAGTCATGCAGTGTGAAAACATCCGTGACATGACTACTTTGAAAATCCTGCAGTCTGATCTCGGCATTAGACTTCAGAACGTCCCCTTAGATTAATTTTCACTGTGCATTGAGGGAGCAAACACTTCAGCGCAATGAAATCATTATGTGATTGAGACAGCACTTAAAATGACTGATGCCCTGATTAGTGCGCTGATAACTGAACAAGGGAACGAATTGAAACGCACCCAAATTTTTATAACACAGCATAAGTAGGCAAAATGGACAGCAACAACAGAGTTTTGAACCACAGTACAGTTCCAAATCACTACTCTGAAAGATTTCAGAAGGCTTTGGGGGTGGGATGCATAAGAATTGAGTCCGTTTGAGGACCAAAACCTGACAAATGTCTTGAAATACAACATTTTTAGTGTCTTTAGGAGTGGTAACCATTGTATAAGCAGAATAATTGACTCTCGTCCATTGAATTATTAGACATTATTCAACACACTGTTGTCAATTACTATCCCTACTTTACTACATCCAATCAGCTCGCTGTAGAAAAAACAAGCCACGCCCACTGTTTTATCATTTAATATTACGTTTCTCTAGGAACTGCCTCACAATACGAAAAAAAAAACAGTCGTAGCTTCTGGTTTATGCAGACTTTAAATAACTTTAAATTAAACACATTATATATTTGCTTTTTGGTTTTACAATTATTTTAAAACCGATCACTTGCCTTCCTTCCACTCTTTTATTATCTGTGGAAGTTCCTGGGTCACATAATGAAAGTGATTTCCCTTAAAGTTTTTGCTGGCTTTCTGTTCCAGTCCAATGGCGAGATACTCAGCTTCAGCTCCAAATTCGGGCCATTTTGTGAGGCCTGGACCATTCGGAGACCTGCCAACAAGGTCATTCAGAACAAAACAGGCATTAAGAAATACTCACCATCATGTTGTTTCAAATCTGAGACTTTCATTTATCTTCGGAATACAAATTAACATAAAATCGGAGAGCTCACTCATCCTCCATTGACAGCAAGGGTTCCCGACCCATACATGTCCAGAAACGTACTGAAAAACATCCTCAAAACAGACCATATGCCTTCAGTGGTTCAATCAGAACAGTTTCAAATTACGTGAATATGTTTGTGTATTGAGTTTAATGAATTTATTCAGCAGTTTCTTCTCCTCAGTGTCAGTACATTGCGCACATTTATGAGCACGGTGCAGTGACACCTTTCTGGCCTTTAAAACGAGTCAGGGCCAAAACATCATCATTTGTGTTCCGAATATGAATGAATGTCTCAGGTGTTTAAAATGACACAAGAGTGAGTAATTAATAACAATATTCATTTTTAATTTAACTAACCCTTTAAAAAGTGAAACTGTTATATATATATATATATATATATATATATATATATATATATATATATGTATATATATATATATATAACTGTTATATATAATATATATATGTAATGTGCTTGTTTGTAATAATTCACCTGAAACTCTGATGCTTCAAAAGTGTTCATAGAGACCAAAAGTAGAAGTTCATATGAATCAAGCAAAAAAATACACCTTACATTCTCACACACTTTGCTGAGTCTTGTTTATTTCCTGTAGCATTACGAAGCATTGTGCTTGCCTTGCCCTACCCTGTGTTCTGATCCTCGCCTTGTTAATTGTTATTTGTTGTTTGCCGCCTGAACTGATCTCTTTGCCTTTGATTACTCTTTTGGATAACCTGCATACTTTTGTCTGTTCCTGTTTGACCATTGCCTGCCTGACTATGCTATTAATAAACTGCATTTGGACCCTCACCTCCATTGTTACCCGACCCCTTATGTTATGTTTCAAAGACTTTTATTTCTTATAGTTGTGAAGCAACATGAGGGTGTATAAACATTAACAACATTTTCATTTGGTGTTGAAGTAACCCATTAATGTTAATCGTAATTAATTACAAAATACTGAAATTAAGTAATATCGTAATAAATGTTAGCATTTTTAACTAAACCTGTAGAAAACTGTTTTACCTGCAATGTCACTACTTACCCAGTGCGGGCAAAATTTCCCCAGTAAGTCATGGTAGTTCTACAAAGTTCATTCTCTTCCTCGGAGAATTCACCTTAATTAAGGAAGAAAAAATAAATCTTAGTGTTAAGCAAAATAGCTATGAGGTGCTTAAATTGATATTTCATAATTTTCTCTTCCCTTTCATTTGTTCCATTTTTTGGGTGAACTATCCCTTTAACTTGCATTAGAACCATTAAGACTGTATACATTTTAATACATAAACACTGTACCTTCCACCTTTATGTGTCCATTTGCAAAGCAGTCACCAAAAACAAATAAAAGTTCATCTCCGTGGTCACATCCAACAAAACTGGGTCTTTTGTTTTGATATATGCTGGGACGATGCTGGAATTCATACAAGTACACTGGTGCGCCAGTATCTGTGACAAGAATTAAAAAAAAAGCTAAATAAACTGACATATTTGGTGCAGAAATACAAATAAACACAGTTAAATCTCACCTCTGTGGTAATTGGCTAGTTTGCGAGCTGGGATGTTGAAAAATAAGTCCGTCATCATCTCTCGAAAAGTGTCTCGGATTTGGATTCTGTCCGTAGATGTGCCCAGATACTCATTTAAAACAAACTCAGCAATCGCCTCATCCTGAAACTAAACGAATTATCATTTAAATTGATTAATTAGTTTACTTTGCATTCAAACTTGCACGGTTTATCGTCTGTGATTTATCAGAACATTTTTTTATTAGAACAATTAGAATTGCAGTAATGTTATAACATTTATCTTGTTTAACTAGTAACTAGGGCTGGGCGAAATGGCAAAAAATGCAATCTCGGCCCAAGACTAAGCTGAACAACTGTGATCTCCAATCCCTCAGATGGCACTGCATTCATTTGTAAGCGATATCACCACATGGGCCCAGGACTACTTTGGCAAACCTTTGTCAAGTACCACAATACGTAGCTACATCCACAAATGCAGGTTAAAACTGTACTGTGCCAAAGGGGAGGCCCTATGTTAACATTGTCCAGAAGCGCCGTTGACTTCTCTGGGCTTGGAGGCATCAGGGATGGAACATGACACAGTGGAAACGTGTACAACCTGGAGGAGTTCAGATCGCCCCAAGTACGTAACCTGGGCATAACATCAGACCAGAACATAAAATTTGATAAACATATCTCAAAAGGGGTTGGAAATATCAATACGGTCATGTTCAACTGTGGTAGCATCTTTTAATTTGGCAAAATTTCTATTTTTATTTTTTGCTCTTTTTATTGTTACACTCTCTATGTTCTTTCCTATTATGTGCCTATTGCTGTTACTGTTTTAATGCTTATATTGTTTATTTGTTTTTTCTCTGTAAAGCACTTTGTACAGACTTGTGGAAGTTGGAAACGTGCTATATAAATAAATTGAACTTAAACTACTGTGTTCAGATAAATCAGTATTACAGGTACTTTTATTAGGAAAATTGGACACCATGTGCTCCAGACCAAAGAAGAAAAGGGTCATCCAGACTTGTTACCAGCAACAAGTGCAAAAGCCAGGGTCTGTCATGGTATGGGGTTGTGTCAGTGCGCTTGGCAAAGGTAACTTGCACTTCTAGGGTGGCACCATTAATGCTGAAAAGTACATAAAGATTTTGGAGCACAATATACTGCCTTCTTTTCCAGGGACGCCCATGCATATTTCAACAAAGCAATGTAAAACCACATTCTGCACACATTACAACATCCTGGCTGCGGAGGAAGACTTCATCACTTGGTGTCTTCAGTCCCTGAACGTCTTTTAAGTGTTGTAAAAAGTAATGACAACATTACAAAGTGGTAAATGCTTTACTGTTCCAACTTTTTTTTAAAGCGTTGCAAGAACCAAAATTTGAGATATGTATTTATTTGAAAAACAATGAAAATCATGAAGAACACATTAAATAATGTTTGTTGTTTTGTCTGTAATGAAATACAAGTCAAAGTAAATTTAGAAATCACTACTTTCTTTTTTTATTTGCATTTTGCATACTGTCCCAACCTTTTTCTGATTTGGGGTTGTAGATACTGAGATACAATGGGGATATGTTTTAACAATTGTATTATTATATGCATATTATTAATGTGTTATCTAACATTAACATACAACCAGTATAGGTCCTATGGTAAAACCCTGGGGATGCCACAAGAGATAGATTTTTTTAAATGCAGAAATTACTGAAAGAGAACAAATAAACTAAACAAGCCTAACAAAAACTATATTATGTTGGGGGAAATTGAAGGTACTTGTAAATGATAAACTAAGAGCTTGATTACAAATGAAGAGCTTAAAAGACATAAAGATTTCTTTCAATTGTTTTGCACTGAATGTATTTGCTTTCAAATTGACTTACCTCTGAATTAAAAATGGCAAATGGCATAAACGCTGTGACCTGTTCTCTGTCCATTCCATCTATCCATCCCGGGGGTGCATGCATCTATGGAAAGACGACGATTATATTAACATAGACTGATATTTCTGAAGTAAATGGTTGCATTTTACAGTCGAAATGACAATTTCCCATTACGTTAGCTAGAGTAAAGCCACCATCGTCATCAGTAACTCCAATCATCAGAGGCACTTTGTTAAACTCTTTCGACTTAAGAAGTTCATTCACAGGCTTGGGAAGGAACTGGCCGTCAACCGTGACTCCACCATGAAGGTTTGGTGCTTCCTGTTTTATGAACCAAATATATGCAAACACACCATTATACACTGATATTAACATCATACTGATATTAATTTAATAATTAATGTGAAAAGTTGTAATGCAAACCCTTGCAATCTTCAATATGTCCTCTTCGGTCATCTGCATAACACAGTCAACAATCTTCTTAGGGCTGGAAATATCACAGCCAGATGTGTTGCCTAAAAGCTTCAAAATGAAATGTTTGCACCTTTTAATGGAACATCTGTACCTCAGAGTTAAATCAAATGAAAACTGAACATTTTGAATTGTAATTTACTTGAGCGATTGGCAGTGGGTCGGGAATCAGTTCACCAAAGATTGCCGCTGTACCGCTTTCTGCAATGGCACGGTGAAACAAGTTGGCAGATAATGGAGAAAGGACCTACAGGAGATGTAGAGAAAATCTTTTAAAAAATGCATGGTTATATATTTACATAAAGCCATATCTCAGACAATCCTTACATGTAAAGATGAACTGACTCCTCCAGCAGACTCTCCAAAGATGGTCACTGATCCAGGATCTCCACCAAAGCTGTGGATGTTTTCCTGAACCCACTGAAGCGCAGCTACCTGATCCAGAAGACCATAGTTTCCTGGCGCATGCTCGTCTCCGGTGCTAAATGGTCATTTGTTAGAGAAATAATGTTTCAGACATAAAAAATAATGGTAACATTCACTTACAATTCATGTTATTAACTATTGGCTTATTACCAGCGTATATGCAGGAATCCTAAAGGTAATTTCAATACCTTTTAAAGATTTTTTAAAGACCTTTCCAGAATATTTTAAGACCTCATCACCACTTCAAGTTCTAATCAGTATCAAACCTTTTATTAACAGTTGTTAATAAACAGTTGTAGTTAAATAAATCAATGGAGCACAACCGTGCAACAGAACTCAGACAAGCTCGGAAGAAACAAACCTTGAAAGAATAAATCATGCGGTTGTTTTCAGCGACAGACTTCAGTCACTGTTTAAACTCATCTTTCTCCAACCAGGAGTATCCAAACTTGCAATTTCCCATTTTGTCGTCTGTTTTGCTCTATTGTTTCGCTACATGTGGAGAGCGTCACATCACCTTCCCGCATTTGTCCCAATTTACGTGACATCACCCAGACAGAGGAGCTTGGTCGGACGCGCACTGACCCGAACCAATTGCGAGGAGAGCATGGCATTGTTAATAATAGAGGAGGACAATAAATATATTTATGCTTTTTTGGAGTCAAACATTTTGGACAATGCTTAAACAAAATTTAAGACCTCGTAAAAACGTGATTAAGACTTTAATACCTTTTAACGACCTTAATTTAATTGATTTATCAACTTTTTTACTTTTTAAGACCCCGCGGACACCCTGATTATCTGCCTATTATAAATATAGTAACTGTTCATTAGTAAATTATAAGATTATTATTAGAAGTATGGTCTTATTCTGCATCCCTAATCCTACTCAAAACCTAAACCCAACTTCTACCTAACTAACTATTAATAAACAGCTAATTAGTGGTTTATTAAGCTAGCAGAGTTAGTTAATGGTTTGTTAATACCGTGAATTGTGACCTAAACTAAAGTGTAACTAAAATAATTACATTTATAGTTATCTTTTACTCATATTTTGAGAAATATTTAGAACAGATACAAATAGAAAAGAGCCCATAGTTGAAGAAACACCAAGTCAAAGTTAGCATTTTTTAGAAAACAACTTCCAATATTGTAAATCTATATATGATTTTACCTGAAAAATCCAAGTAGGCCAAGTCTGTACTGGATCTCGACTACCACTACATCTTGATAAGCAGCCAAAGCATGTCCATCATAAATGGAAGCAGATCCCAAAATTAAACCCCCACCGTGAATCCAAACCATGACCTTTAAGCACATTATAAACATAAAAAATACATTAATGAAATACATATTTATCTCAAACTCAAATGTAATTCAAACCAAATACTCACAGGTAACTTTTTGTTGTCTCCAGATTTGGAAGGAGTGTAAATATTGAGGTAAAGACAATCCTCTGATACTTCAGGGACATCAGTACTCATTGAAATATTATTTAACAGTTCTAAAACTTTCTCCCTTGGCTGGAGACACCTGAATAAGTGAACAAAAGGGTAAATTTCTTCAAGATGAATATGGCTGATCACTTTAGTTGATTAGCTGTGTTTTATTCTCACATGGGCGGCTGTTTGGTGGCATCTCTCACTCCTTGCCATGCGACTGCAGGCTGTGGTGGAGTCAACCTCAAAGGACCTACTGGAGGCTTAGCAAATGGTACAGCAAAATAGCTACTAATGACCGAATCCTTGCCCTTCGCCATCACGTAGGAACCTCTTAGAGATCCTAATTTGGTGTTTACTACAGGTCCTGTCAAAATCAGATGTGTATATATAGGTTAGAGCCAATAAAAAACAACAGAATAGCATTATACTTTCAAAGCTATACAGTCCCTTCAGGATATAGCAGTGACAGTTTTTGTGAATATATCTGCAGCCTAAAATGGCTTTTCTTAAAACATATGCTGATATTTGCTTCAATTCTTGTGTTTTGCTGTAAAAGAACATAGAAAAGTCACATTTTTTGATCTCATGAACCATTTGGCTCACAAATCACATATGGACTGGCCACTCTATGTAAGTTTCTAATTAAATAATAGTATTAATGCAAAAAATAAGAGCATTAATTTGGAGTTTTTATATACATGTGTACATATATGTATATTAGAACCAATGAAAACGACAGACTAGCATTATGCTAACAGTTACAAAGCTATTCAGCCTCTAGAGGATATAGCAGGGACACTTTTTGTATATCTGTGACCTAAATTTACAATTTTGACTGGCTTTTCTTAAAACATAAGCCATTATGTGCTTCATTTCTTGTATTTTGCTGTAAAAATATACAAAAATCTTCTTGATCTCATGAACCATTTAGTTTACAATAGTATTATGGCAAAAAATAAGAGCATTAAACAGTTCTTTATTATATACCAATTCCAAAACAAATCACTTGCCTTCCTTCCACTCTTTTATGATCTGCGGGAGCTTTTCAGTCATGAAATGAAAGTGATTTCCCTTAAAGTTTTTGCTGAATTTCTGTTCCAGTCCAATGCCGAGATACTCGGCTTCAGCTCCATATTTCGGCCACTCTACGAGGCCTGGACCATTCGGATTCCTACCACCAATGAAAAACAGAACAGACATTATAATGTGAAACTGTCATTTGGAATAGTTTGCAGTCTTATTTGTGTAGTTTACAAGAACAAAATAGTGTATAATGACATGGGAGTGACCTAGTTATTACAACATTGAGGTGGTTTACGAAGACATCTGTTGTGTCCTTGTAATTCAAAATGCTTAAAACATACTTAATAGTGACTTTTGACATTCAAAATTTGCCAAAGGTTTCCAGTGAGGGTTGGGTTTAGGCGAAGGTCAATATAATAAGTGATTTTGACAGTATAAAACACATTATGCCTATGGAGAGTCATCATTAACCATCAATACCAACTTGTGTGTGTCATAATTAATATAAATAATTTTGGTTTCTCTAAAACCATGGAAAACAGACAGTACAATATATAAAAAGTGATTTATTTTAGCTAACCAAGGTGAACTTGAGAATTTCGAAAAGTATATGAATGTATTACATAATTTGTATATAAAACAATACGTATGCAGATCTACATTTCTCCAGCTTAACCTATAAGCAACTGTAATATCACCAGTGCCATCACTTACCCAGTGCGAGCAAAGTTTCCCCAGTAAGCCATGGTAGTTTTACAAAGTTCATGTTCTTCCTTTGAGAGTTCACCTGCATTATGAGGTTAAAACAAGAAGATTTAATGTTAGGAAGCTTAAATGTGCCATCAATTCCCATTAGTCTCAATAATTTGACAGTATTTCCTGAATATTACCAATAGAAAGCATTAAGATTGCAGTATGACATTATAAAACATATTAATGACAAACCATTCCTTAAGGTAATATATACTGTACCTTCCACCTTCATATGTCCATTTCCAAAGCAATAACCAAAAACAAATAAAAGTTCATCCCCATGGTCACATCCAACAAAGCTGGGTCTTTTGTTTTGAAATATATAGGCAGGATGCTGGAATTCATACATGTACACTGGTGCACCAGTATCTATTAAGGGAAAAATTATTTGAATAAAAAAATTGGCATAACCATATATTTTTTTATTCATAAATATGCATAAAAACTGTAAACTTCACCTCGATGGTAATTCGCTAATTTGCGAGCTGGAAGGTTGAAAAAGAAGTCCCCTATTATCTCTCGAAAACCATCTCGGATTTTGATCTTGTCGGTGGTTGCGCCCAGATATTCTTTTAAAACAATCTCAGCAAGTCCTTGATCCTGAAGCTAAAAATATAAATAAGAAAAGAGTTTTTTTAAGCTCACTATATCAATCATTTACAATTAACTATGCTATTTTTAAAATAAATATTTAAGTCAATACGTTTTTTTACTTCATATATAACATTTTTCCATGAACTTTGAAAGATTATGTGCATTTCAGCTGCATATATATTGAATGAAATCGGATGTGGTCAATTCTGCGTATGCTGGAGGTGACCTGTACCTCAACCCCTGCAAACTAATAGGTGTGATCTAAATGATCATTTTACAATAGTTGTGAGCCTTTTGAGTTCTTAATGGGTACAATCCAAACTAAGATGGTCCTGTTAAGCTTAGTAAACACAGAATGTTTTGTTTGTAGGTAGTATAAAGTTCTGTCTCACAGACAAATCTTTGGGTTAAGTTACTTGAAGACAGAAGGGTTAACATTGATGCTGAGGAACCGTACTATTCACTGCGCCGTACTTCTCTCCATAAGAACTTTGGTCAGCTTACCTATTTTGTGTATGAGAATGGTTAAGCCAAATACAGCAAAATCAAACAATTTGGCGAGCCAGCCAGGAGCGGTTAAGCCAAATACAGCTAAATCTAACAACTTTTTGGATTTAATTCTTTAATAATAAACTATCAGTCTGCTTATGAAGATTTAATGTTCAGAAGTAAAACAAATATATGGCGGGATATATGTTAGCAAGACTGAAATTACAATACATGGTGTTATCTTCTTACATTAACATTTTAGTACAGCTGCATTTACATTGAATGAAATCTGATGTGGTCAATTCTGTGTATGCTGGGGGTGACCTGTGCCTCAACCCCTACAAACTAATAGGTGTGATCTAAGTGGGTAATTCTAAATTCTCAATGGGTACAAGCCAAACAACAGCTGAAACATCTGATAAGATGGTCTTGTTGAGCTTAGTAAACACAGAATGGTTTGTTTGTAGATAGTATAAAGTTCTGTTTCACAGAGAATATTTTGGGTTAAGTTACTTGAAGACCGACAGGTAAACATTGATGCTGAGGAACTGTACTATTCACTGTCTTTAACAAAGTCTTCCCTCTGTAAGAACTTTGGTCAGCTTACGTATTTTTATGTATGAGAGTCATCTAATACATTGGCGAGCCACCTAAGAATGGTTAGGCCAAATTCAGCAAAATCAAACAATTTGGTGAGCCAGCCAGGAGCGGTTAAGCCAAATACAGCTAAATCTAACAACTTTTTAGACTTTCATTGTTTAATAAGTAAACTATCAGTCTGCTTATGAAGATTTTATGTTCATAAGTAAAACAAATATTCAGCGGGATATATGTTAGCAGGACATCAATATGTGATGTTTTCTTACATTACCTACAATGAACATACTAAGAGGACCAGAGGACCTAGAACAAAACCCTGCTGGACTATGACCAGGAATTGCCAAACATATTAAATTAATTCTTGGCTTGTTATAATCCTCTAAGAATAAAGTTAATCCTCTTTAGATTAAATTTAAATGAGGTATAGTTTCCTTAAGGAATGAGGATGCTTATTTTACTGGCAAAAATACTAAACTAACAATATTTTTTTTAAATGAACATTTCATGCTTCATGGCATTGATGTCAGAGTGATGCAATGCAATATGTGTTGTCTTCTATGTTGATATTGTGGTAATTTGTAGAGCAATAACCTTTCTTGGCCTTTGAAGTACAAATTATTTACTTTGTTTAGGGATTTATTTAAAATATCTTCGATTGTATTCCAAAGGTTGAACAAATGTCTTAAGGAAACTGGAGCATTCCCTTTAAATACATCCAATAATAATTGATAGGAGAAAAAATAAACTGAATAAATGTCCTTGATTAGCACAGTCTGATAATTAAACAGATTAAAAACAGATTCTGTCTTACATCATAATTATATGAAGGCAAAAATGGCACAATCTGATCTTTGGTCATTCCATCTCTCCATCCTGGGGGTGCCATGATCTACAGAAAAATACAGATTAATGAAATTGTATTTGCATATATATATATATATATATATATATATATATATATATATATATATATATATATATATATATATATATATATATATATATATATATATATATATATATATATATATATATATATATATATATATAAATATAAATATATATATATATATATACATACATACATACATACATACATATATATATATATATATATACATACATACATATATATACATGACTCAAATAGCTCTGTTTAATAAGACTTCAGGTACAGAAATGTAAAAAATCTAATGTACTGTAAAATAGAACTGCAGACTTCATTGTGTAAACAATTAAATCAAATGATTTATATTAAAGTTACAAATGGTACAATTTCTTGTGCCTGAATGCTTTAAACTCTCTTGATACGCTGGTACAGTCACAGGCTCTAAAAAACAATGACTAAGGCTCCTGGTCAAATATAATCTCAATTCAACATTGCAGATTATGCGATGTGACTATAGCGGGTGCACAATGCGATAACGATGTTAAAATGATGTATTGTGCAGCCCTATACATCATTTACATTAATATTTATTAATTCATATATAATATATTTTTCATTACATCAGGTAGAGTAAATCCACCATCATCGTCAGTAACTCCAGTCATCAGAGGCACTTTGCTAAACTCTTGAGACTGAAGAAGCTCATCCACAGATTTCGGAAGGAACTGGCCGTCAACGGTCACTCCAAAAAGAAGAAATAGTTGCTCCTGTAAAATGAGCATAACATGTGCAAAAGCATAATTTAAAAGGAATAATTCAAACTGTATTTTTCCCTACAATGAAAGTCAATGGTAATTATCACAATCTCAGACACCAATATTTCTCAAAATATCTTCTTTTAAGTTCAACAGAAAAACGAAACTAATACGTTTGAAACACGGTTATTATGGTTTCATTTCGATAGTATTTTTGAATTATTTAGTATTTTGTTTTAGTTCATTTAATTAATGTTTTTAGTTTAGTTTTGTTTTATGAACACATTTCTATTTAGTTCTTATATATTTAGTTTCAGTTTTAGGCTTTAGTTACTCAGGTTTAGCAGAGTTTAACAGGTTTTAGTTTAACAGCTTACATTGAAGGCAACCTATTATGCAAAACTTACTTTTATGGGGGATTTAAACACAATTGTGTGGCAACAGATATACAAATATAAACAAATATATATACCTAACAAAGTGTGTGTGTGTGTGTGTGTGTGTGTGTATATATATATATATTATAGATCTTATATCTACACCTTAGTAGTACCGGGTTGGACCCCCTTTTGACTTCAGAAGTGCCTTAATCCTTTGTGGCATAAATTCAACAAGGTACTGGAAATATTCCTCAGAGATTTTAGTCCATATTGACATGATAGCATATTGACATGAAAGCGTTAAAGTGTTAATTTTTGAAAATGATGATGTATTTGCTAAATATTATTTTATTTGAGTTTTTCAGTGACTTGTTATTTTCGTTTAGTGTTTTTACAATTTTATTTCAGTTAACGAAAACTTTTTTGACCAACAGTTTTAGATTTAATCTTCATTTACTAAAATAACTTGATTTGTAACAAGTGGCGAAGTGAATAAATGATGAACGCATAAATAATCTTTATACACATAATAATACGCATCATTATCATCAAGTCTAATTATAGATTGATTGAAAATAAAAATGAAATGCAAACCCTAGCAATCTTCAATATGTCCTCTTCGGTCATCTGCATAACACAGTCAACAATCTTCTTTGTGCTGGAAATATCACAGCCAGACACGTTTCCTAAAGACTAGAGAAAGACATGCATTTGCATTAAACATCTGTACTTTATATAATGAAATAAAATTAAACTCGTAACCTAATAATTCCTAATTGAATTTACTTGCGCTGTTGGCAGTGGGTAGGGGCTCATTATAGCATTCATTGCTGCCGTACCGCTCTCTGCGATTGCACGATGAAACAGGTTGGCAGATAACGGAGAAAGAACCTACAGAAAGAAAATGAATGCAGAGAAAACACAAACATTTATTCAAAACCATCAGAGGATTAACATAATTGACTTGTTCAGACGTTGTGTTTAAATCCTTACAAGTAAAGACGCACTGACTCCTCCGGCAGACTCTCCAAAGATGGTCACTGATCCAGGATCTCCGCCGAAGCTGTGGATGTTCTCCTGAACCCACTGAAGCGCAGCTACTTGATCCAGAAGACCATAGTTTCCTGGAGCATGCTCGTCTCCGGTGCTAAATGGTCATTTGGTATAGGAGAAATACCAAACATTGAAAAAAATGTTATATAATGCAATTTCTGTCTCATTTCAGTTAGTCACATTAGATCACAGAAGCAGCTTATCTAAAACAATTAATTGATGCTGTATAGTTTAACTTTTAAAAAAATCACAAATTGATTTTTCATTAGTTTCAGTTTTTATATTGTTTTGACACTTTGTTCTCAAATTCAGTTCCTTTTAATAAATATTTAGATGTCGATTTACTAGTTTTTATTAGTGTTTATATTTTGAAATTGCTTCATAATAGTTTAGTTTTTATTAGTGTCAGTATTAGTTTTAGTTTTTTTGTAAACTGGAATATTTGTTAGGTGCCAGAATAAATTTTGTATAATAAAACTCAACGGTGTTGGGCAGTAATGTTGCTACAAGTAGTGACGCTACTAGCTTAACTACATTTCTCAGTAGCATATCGATAGTGTCGCTACTTTCTAAATCAAATAGCTTTTCAGTAGCGAGGCTATTTTTTTAGTCAAGTAGCGCAGTAGCATCCACACAAGCTACATTTGCCGATCACGGATCAATAAGTGATGGGACCGACATTTACTGAGCTGTGAGGCCGGTGTCTAGCCGATGAAAGTAAATCCATATGATGGCGAGAATGACGATTTCTTCTTCTACCTTTTTTTCAGTGGTAAACAACAAACTTTTTGGTGGGTTACTGCCACCTCTCAATCTGGTCTGTGACATCGTGACCAATTAGGCTAAAACGAAAAATTAGCTTGATGGAAAGATGATTGAGGGAAAGTTATATATATCAGTCATTGTCCAGTCATTGTTTCTGTCGCGGGAGCAACAGCGAGGATGACTGGAGGAGGACGGGCTTTATCTTGCCAATGGCATCAGCAAGATTACAGACTCTGAGGTGCTGTACAGTCAAACACCTGGAGGCACGAAGTAAATTCTTTACATCTAAAAGGCATACAGTATGTAATGAATACATTTACAAAGACGAAAATGATGGGTATTTTTGCTGTCATTTTGGTTCGATTACGTTAGTTTTGTATGTACACAACACAGTTTCAGTTAGTTCTATTTATGCAAAGAACAAAGTCAAGTGAGAACTTTGATCACAGGAATTAGTAACTAATTAGTGTAAAAGGGAAAACCAAACATCAAATCCTGATCGTAGGCTGTTTCTGTAGACCATCAACCTCCTAAAAGTCTGTCATTCCCAATATATGACAAATACAGTTGTGCATTTCTTTTAAAAATGTTACATTTGTGTGCGTTAACATCACTTAAAGGCATACCTGCCAACACTCGTTTTTCCCAGGAGTATCCCGTATTTCAGACCCATCTCCCGTTTTGTTCTGTCTACCGGAATTTAACCCCCAACCCCCCACCCCCGCTCCTCAGCTTTTAGGTACAGTCTAACAACCGCGACTCGCCGATAATGGTGTAATGTGCGATTGCAGCAGCTGCCTGGTCCCTGGTGCATAGTACAGACCAGGGACCCCAACACCCCCCCACCCCCACACTTTTTGTAATTTCCAGCATGCCACTTGTCTCTGCACAGCACCTACACATCCCCACCAATCCGAGCCCACCCCCCTCCGCCTCTGCCAACCCCCCCCCCCCCCCCCCGGCTTGGAAAATTTTGGTTTCAGTCTCAATCCGGGTCACGGCACCAAATTGTAGGAAATTTTACATCCCAAACCAGTAGACTCGTTTCAAGCTAAATTCTTTATTAAGAATGTGTTGGATGTTCTGCGGTCAAACAGGCATCTTCAAAGAAGTCTACAAGAGTCTAGAACGCGTCTCCTGGTTTGGGTTCTGAAAATTCCTACAATTTGGTGCCATGACCCAGATAGAGACTGAAACCACAAATTTCCAACACTAGGCATTTATCTGAAAAATAAAAGTTTAGTGCACGTTAATGAGCATGAGGCGTTTCTTTAAAAATGATGCTTTTGTGCGTTGGTGTGCACAATCACATTGGGCCCTTTATTTAGTCATGAAGCGTAAACGTCGATGAAAAACGCGAGTAAAAAGCATCCCGTGTGCACTGGCCTTTAAGCTCACAAACAAAACAACTTTAAATACAACATGAGGCATGGACTCAGAGCCTATATATGGCAGGAGCATGACAGCAGAGCTCATTAATATTCATGACCCTTCCAAATAAGGTAAAAAAAGCTTTTCATTTCAATTCCTTAGGCTCTAAATGGTTTTGTAATGTAGACATCAGAGAAGAATTTAAACATAATGCATTCTGTGACACCTTTAAAAACCTCAGCAAATGAGTAAAGAAAACAACAACAAACCATTATTTCAAATGTTGGTTTCATACATACAAAAATAAAACACTGTAATAAAAGCACCATATTTTCTGGACTATAAGCTGCTACTTTTTTCCCAGGTTATGAACCATGTGGCTTATACAAAGGTGAAGCTATTCTGTGGATTTTTCTTCCACCGCTAGGGACGCTTTAACAGGTATTAGAATAAAAAATAAGATAGATGAAAAATCAATGCAAAGGAAAATAGACTATGCTACTTTTTCTTTAGCAGATAAAACATGCACAACAAATTATTAACTGGTAATTATTTTCAAATCCTCGCCCCTTCATCATGGAAACCACATGAAGGAGTTCATATGATGCAAGTTTTAAGTTTAAGGTCATCGAGCTTGATATTCATGAAGGAAACCGTGATGCTGCACACAAGCTTAGCGTCAATCGGGTATTTAAAGCTGCACTCCGGGTTGAGTGGGAGACAAGTGGTGAGAAGTCTTTCACAAAAACCGCATGCAAAAAGCATCCTTTTCTGATGTCTGTCAGTGGATCCTAACAGCATGGAGTGCTTTGAAAGAATCCACTATCACCAACGGGTTCTGAAATGCTGGACTAATACGCGAAAAGAGCGGCACACCTTCAGAGCTAACTTCACCGGAGGATGACAGTGGCATGGAGATGGAGACTGATGGACACAGATGTGACGAAGCGCTTCTGAGGCTGTTCAACTCCGACACTGAAGTACACGACTTCATGGGTTTCAGCACAGATGATTAAAGTGACTTGTGGTTGCAAACACAGGAGAAATGAAGGTAAATAAATACCTGTTATTTTCACTTAGTTCCGCTTTATCTGCTGATGTGTTAAAAGGCACTGTTCGGAAAGAATCTGTTCAGGTACATACATGTACAGTTTCAGTACAAAATCATTCTGTAAATGTAGAATTTCTAATTTATCAACATGTATATCTGCGGCTTATAGCCCGGTGCGACTTGTATATCTTTTTTAAAAATCTTTTTAAAAAAATAAAGCGGATGCGGCTTATATACAGGTGCGCTCTATGGTCCAGAAAACACGGTATATACACTGTTAGAAAATGTCCTTGTAAAATAACAGAAACGTGACACTGAATGAATTAAAAGCCCACAGGATCAAAATTGCTGATGAAATGACCAAATATGACCAAACTTCCAAAGTTTTACCTGAAAAATCCAAGCAGGCCAAGCCTGTACTGGACCATGACCACCACTACATCTTGATAAGCAGCCAAAGCATGTCCATCAAACATGGAAGCAGATCCAAAAGCCAAACCTCCGCCATGAATCCAAACCATGACCTATTAGGCAACACATATTAAAGAGAAACTATTAACCAACCAACATACTCTACATATGCCTAAAATAGCATTTCAGACCAAATACTCACAGGTAACTTTTGGCCGTCTCCAGGTTTGGTAGGAGTGTAAATGTTGAGGTAAAGACAGTCCTCTGATACTTCTGGGAACTCCATTTTCAAAGGCATAGTAGCTAGCAAGTCAACCATAACCTCCCTTGTCTGGAGACACCTGAACAAGTGAACAAAAGTGTCATTTCTTCAAGATGAAAATGACTGATCACTTTAGTTGATTAGCTGTGTTTTATTCTCACATGGGCGGCTGTTTGGTGGCATCTCTCACTCCTTGCCATGCGCCTGCAGGCTGTGGTGGAGTCAACCTCAAAGGACCCACCGGAGGCTTAGCAAAGGGTATAGCTAAATAGCTACTGATGACCGAATCCTTGCCCTTCGCCATCATGTAGGAACCTCTTAGAGATCCTAATTTGGTGTTTACTACAGGTCCTGTCAAAACAAAATGTGTTTACATATGTTAAAGCCAATGAATACAGCAGACTAGCATTATGCTAATATTTCCAAAGCTATATAGTTTCTCCAGGACATAGCAGGGACAATTTTAATATATATATAAAAATTTTATATGAGCAATTCCAGCGTTGTGAATGTGACATTTGCAGTAAAATCTCAAAACATACATTGACAGAGAAAGTATATGTTAACATTATATTGAAACATCTCTTTATATTTTCCAAAACAAATAACTACAGAGTTAAGGGATCAGAAAAATATCAATCTGTAAACATTTTTAATATTTTAAATGAGGAAAATAAACATGCGTTATGGACGTGACGAAAAAAGTTAGCGAGTTTACAGTATAAGACATACTTTGTAGAAATTCTGTGAATTAAACTGCACAACCCAAAAGAAACAATGCTAATCAAAAGGATCTCTATTGAGTCGGCTTTCTATTGAACAAACATGATTGATTTGATTTTATTTGACATTTTTTGCATTTATGAGGAAAAAGCTCCGTTATGGATGTGACATCTCTCTGTTATGGATGTGACAGATGTGAAATTGGCACTTGTGTGATTTTGGTAAATCAAGTATAATTGTTTGAAAATATTAACAGAGACATTTTTGAGTATTTTTAAAGCACTTTAAATACTTGCTTACACAAATAACGCAGAAACTGTTTCAATATTTTGGCTAAAACCTATTTTTTTTAAAGCAAGGTTGACATTTGCACGGAATTGCTCATATATATGTTTCTTGATCTCATGAACTATTTGGCTCACAAATCACAGATGGACTGGCCACTCTATGTAAGTTTCTAATTAAATAATAGTATTAATGCAAAAAATAAGAGCATTAAATTGGAGTTTTTATATAAATGTGTATATATATGTATATATTAGAGCCAATGAAAATGACAAACTAGCATTATGCTAACAGTTACAAAGCTATTCAGCCTCTAGAGGATATAGCAGGGACACTTTTTGTATATCTGTGACCTAAATTTACAAATTTGACTGGCTTTTCTCAAAACATAAGCCATTATGAGCTTAATTTCTTGTATTTTACTGTAAAAATATACAAAAAACTTCTTGATCTCATGAACCATTTAGTTTACAATAGTATTAATGCAAAAAATAAGAGCATTAAACAGGTCTTTATTATATATCAATTCCAAAACCGATCACTTGCCTTCCTTCCACTCTTTTATGATCTGCGGGAGTTTTTCAGTCATGAAATGAAAGTGATTTCCCTTAAAGTTTTTGCTGGATTTCTGTTCCAGTCCAATGCCGAGATACTCAGCTTCAGCTCCATATTTTGGCCACTCTACGAGGCCTGGACCATTCGGATTCCTACCACAGATGAAAAACAGAACAGACATTATAATGTGAAACTGTCATTTGGAATAGTTATGCGGCTAGATTTGTGTAGTTTACAAGAACAAAAATGTGTATAATGACATGGGTGTGACCTATTTATTACAACATTGAGGTGGTTTACGAAGACATGTGTTGTGTCCTTGTATTTCAAAATGCCTAAAACATACGTAATGGTGTCTTTTGACATTCAAAATTTGCCACAGTCTTCCAGTAAGGGTTGGGTTTAGGCGAAGGTCAATATAATAAGTGATTTTGACATTATAAAACACATTACGCCTATGGAGAGTTCTCATTAACCACTAATACCAACTTACGTGTGTTAATATTAATATAAATTATTTTGGTTTCTCTAAAACCATGGAAAACAGACAGTACAATATATAAAAAGTGATTTTTTTAGCTAACCAAGGTGAACTTAAGAATTTATAGATATATAGATCTACATTTCTCCAGCTTAATCTTTAAGAAACTGTAATATCACCAATGCCATCATTTACCCAGTGCGAGCAAAGTTTCCCCAGTAAGCCATGGTAGTTTTACAAAGTTCATGTTCCTCCTTTGAGAGTTCACCTGCATTATGAGGTTAAAACAAGAAGATGTGGAGTTAGCAAACTTGAAGGTATAATCAATTCCCATTAATTTCAATAATTTGACAGTATTTTTCTGAGTATTACCAATAGAAAGACTGCAGTATGACGTTTTGAAAACAACATATTGATATTGATTCTACCAAACCTTGCATTAATGTAATTTATACTGTACCTTCCAACTTTATATGTCCATTTCCAAAACAATAACCAAAAACAAATACAAGTTCATCTGTGTGGTCACATCCAACAAAGCTGGGTCTTTTGTTTTGAAATATATAGGCTGGGTGCTGGAATTCATACATGTACACTGGTGCTCCAGTATCTATTAAGGGAAAATTATTTGATAAATAAACTGGCATAGTTATTTGTCATTTATCATTGTTGCATAAACACGGTAAGCTTTCACCTCTGTGGTGATTTGCAATTTTGCGGGCTGGGAGGTTGAAAAAGAAGTCCCCTATTATCTCTCGAAAACCATCTCGGATTTCGATCTTGTCAGTGGTTGCGCCCAGATATTCTTTTAAAACAATCTCAGCAAGTCCTTGATCCTGAAGCTAAAAAAATACAAGGAATACAATTAAATATTATGTTTTTTAACTATAAAGATTAATGATTTTTTAATTCAGTATTTAAAATTTTTCCATAAACTTCTAAAACTTTCATTGTTTAATAAGTAAATTATCAGTCTGCTTATGAAAATTTGATGTTCAGAAGTAAACCAAATATATAGCGAGATACACTCATCGGCCACTTTATTAGGTACACCTGATCAACTGCTCGTTAACGCAAATTTCTAATCTGTCAATCACATGGCAGCAACTCAATGCATTTAGGCATGTAGACATGGTCCAGACGATCTATTGCAGTTTAAACTGAAAACCAGAATAGGGAAGAAAGGTGATTTAAGTGATTTTGTATGTGGCGTGGTTGTTGGTGCCAGACGGGCTGGTCTGAGCATTTCAGAAACTGCTGATCTACTGGGATTTTCATGCACAACCATCTCTAGGGATTACAGAGAATGGTTTGAAAAAGAAAATATCCAGTAAGCAGCAGTTCTGTGGGCGCAAATGCCTTGTTGATGCCAGAGATCAGAGGAGAATGGCCAGACTGGTTCGAGCTGAAAGAAAAGCAACAGTAACTCAAATAAGCACTCGTTACAACCGAGGTATGCAGAAGAGCATTCGTATGGTAGGGTCAGAATTTGGCATCAACAACATGAAAGCATGGATCCTAAATCATCTCAGACTTGTTTCTTGAACATGACAATGAGTTCACTGTACTCAAATGGCCTCCACAGTTACCAATCTCAATCCAATAGAGCAGCTTTGGGATGTGGTGGAACAGGAGATGCGCATCATGGATGTGCAGCAGACAAATCTGCAGCAACTGCGTGATGCTTTCATGTCAATATGGAGCAAAATCTCTGAGGAATATCTCCAGTCCCTTGTTGAATCTATGCCACGAATGATTAGGGCAGTTTTGAAGGCAAAAGGGGTCCAACCAGGTACTAGTAAGGTGCACCTATTAAAGTGGCTGGTGAGTGTATGTCGGTTTCTGTGTTGATATTATGGTGTTTTGTGGAATGAAAACGTGCTCTGAAATTGAAAATAGTCATTATTAAATAATTTATAACAGTTCGTTATAGTTAATAGTTAGTTATAATATTTATAATATAATATATTTAATAAATATAAGTAGGCCCACATGGAATCTGCACGTTTTTAGCCCATCAATGATTCTGTTTATTTACTTGTGTAAATGTGAGTAAATCTATATTTATTCGGTTTTTAAATTAAATAAAGTAATATTATAGACTAATATGAAAATATTCATATGAATTATTTACAATACAGTATGTAAAGTAACATTTCTGTATTTTAGTAGATATTTTATATGAGAGACTTGCTTTGTTTACCAAATAAAGTGAATCTAATTGGATTTGCATTGTAAACATTTAATAAAATTAAAAAGGTATCATTTTTTAGTTCATATATTAAGGTTTTAGTTATGATACTCCCAAAATAATTCTGCATAAATCTGAAGATTTTTAACACAATTCTGCGCAGAAATAGCAAAAAATGTCCGCAGATTCCGTCTGGCCCTAAATATAATAATATATAATATAATAATTGTAATAGTCAAATATAATAGTTATAAGCTATCAATGGAGGGATAGAAACCACTCAGTTTAAAATATCTTTGATTGTTTTCCAAAGGTTGAATGAATGTCTTAAAGGAACTGGAACATCGTGAGGGTGAGTAATTCATTTTTGGGTAAACCTTCCCATTAAATACATCCAGCAATAATCGATAGGAGAAAAACAAACTAAATAAATGTCCTTGATGAGCACAGTCTGATAATTAAACAGCTTAAAAACAGATTCTGTCTTACATCATAGTTGTATGAAGGCAAAAATGGCACGATCTGCTCTTTGGTCATCCCATCTCTCCATCCTGGGGGTGCCATGATCTACAGAAAAAAAAAGATTTATAAGTTTGAATATGTATTTGCATTTTACATTATAATACTGTATATATTATATATAAACTTTTCCCATTACATCAGGTAGAGTAAATCCACCATCATCATCAGTAACTCCAGTCATCAAAGGCACTTTGCTAAACTCCAGAGACTGAAGAAGCTCATCCACAGATTTTGGAAGGAACTGGCCGTCAACGGTCACTCCAAAACGATAAAGTACTTGCTCCTGTAAAATGAGCATAACATGTGGAAAAGGCATAATTTAAAGAAGTAATTCAAAATGTATTTTACCTACAAAAACAATGAATGATAATCATCATCTGCTCCCTCAAAATGAGTTTATTTTGATACTATTTTTAAATTTGCTGTATATTTTGGTACCATTTTAGTTTGTTTCATTAGTGATTTTGGTTAGTTTTTATTTTATGAACACATTTCTATTTAGTTCTTATATATTTAGTTTTAGGTTTAAGTTATTCTGGTTTAGCGGAGTTTAACAGGTTAGAGTTTAACAGCTTACATCCAAGGTGACCTATTTCGCAAAAAGAATTTTTATAAGGGGCTTTATCAGGGTTGTGAGGCAAAAGCATGTGTATATATATATATTAAATCACACTTCATAAAAACAGTCACTTTGATATGACATTAGTCCTGTTTTAAATCTGCCACTATGCTGACACATAGGCATCTATAGCTCCGCCCTCTTTTGAAAAGAGCACAATCTCATTTGAATTTAAAGCAACAGTCACCAAAAACAGCCAAATTTGAATCCAAACCTAAAAAGTGCAGTTTAAAAGAGTTATAAAAAAAATATGTGGTGTATTTTCAGCTGAAACTTCACATACACACTCTAGGCACATCAGAGACTTATTTTGCATCTTGTAAAAAGGAGCATAATAGGCCCCCTTTAAGTTAACATTTTAACGAAAATAAAATATTTAAACAAACACTGAATCCAAAACCACACAAATGTGAGGAATAAAAGTAAAACTTGAAAAGAATTCAAACGAATGTATTCATATTAAAGGTATGTAGTTACAAATGACTAGTCAACTTTTGTTTGCAAATGAAGAAAACATAGAAGAAAATATGTTTTTGTATATAATCATAAGCTCGACTGAGGTGTCCACAGGTCAGAGTGTAAATTAATTTCTAAAAACAATGATTTATTTGCTATTTATAATTTTATTTCCGTTTTTGAATTACTATTATTATTTTTGTTTAGTGTTTTTTACATTTTATCTCAGTTAAAGAAAAATGTTTTTGACCAACAATTTACGGTTTAGGCTTCGTTAACTAAAATAACCTTGGTTTGGAACAGTAAATGATCACATGATAATCTTTATACACATATTAATCTGCGCCATTATCATCAAGTCTAATTTCAGATCGACTGATGTATGATTGAAATGCAAACCCTAGCAATCTTCAATATGTCCTCTTCGGTCATCTGCATAACACAGTCAACAATCTTCTTTGTGCTGGAAATATCACAGCCAGACACGTTTCCTAAAGACTAGAGAAAGATGTGCGTTTGCATTAAACATATGTACTTTATATAATGAAATAAAATTAAACTCGTAACCTAATAATTCCTAATTAAATTTACTTGGGCTGTTGACAGTGGGTAGGGGCTCATCAGAGCGTTCATTGCTGCCGTACCGCTCTCTGCGATTGCACGATGAAACAAGTTGGCAGATAAGGGAGAAAGAACCTACAGAAAGAAAATGAATGCAGAGAAAACGCAAACATTTATTCAAAACCATCAGAGGATTAACATACAGTTGAAGTCTGTATTATTAGCCCCCCTGTATATTTTTTTCCCCAATTTCTGTTTAACGGAGAGCAGATTTTTTTCAACACTTTTCTAAACATAATAGTTTTAATAACTAATTTCTAATAACTGATTTATTTTATCTTTGCCATGATGACAGTAAATAATATTTGACTAGATATTTTTTCAAGACACTTCTATACAGCTTAAAGTGACATTTAAAGGCTTAACTAGGTTAATTAGGTTAACTAGGCAGGTTAGGGTAATTAAGCAAGTTATTGTATAACAATGGTTTGTTTTGTAGACTATCTGAAAAAAAATGAGCTTAAAGGGGCTAATAAATTTGACCTTAAAATGGTTCATAAAAATTTAAAACTGCTTTGATTGTAGCCGAAATAAAACAAATAAGACTTTCTCCAGAAGAAAAACTATTATCAGACATACTGTGAAAATTTTCTTGCTCTGTTAAACATCATTTGGGAGAAATTTAAAAAAGAAAAAAAATTCAAAGGGGGCTAATAATTCTGACTTCAACTGTAATTGACTTGTTTAGACGTTGTGTTTAAATCCTTACAAGTAAAGACACACTGACTCCTCCGGCAGACTCTCCAAAGATGGTCACTGATCCAGGATCTCCACCAAAGCTGTGGATGTTCTCCTGAACCCACTGAAGCGCAGCTACCTGATCCAGAAGACCATAGTTTCCTGGAGCATGCTCGTCTCCGGTGCTAAATGGTTATTTTTAAAATAACATAATGTCAGTGTAAAATAACAAAAGCATGACACTGAATGAAGTGACTATGGCTGCGTCCGAAACCGCATAATTCCATACTATACAGTACGCTAAAGTAAGTATACGAGCTGAGTAGTATGTCCGAATTCATAGAATTCGAAAATCAGTATGCGAGAAGTACCCGGATGACTTACTACTTCCGGCGAGATTCTGAAGTGCGCATCACATGCATGCTGCGCTATCCCATGATGCCCCGCGAGCGAATTCATGAATGGGTGTGAAGAGACACAACTGACGCAGGTAGGTCACATGACCATGATAAAATGGCAGATGTAGTACGTCCTAAATCCATTCATACTTTTCACATTCATACTGTGTAGAAAGTACTTTTCTAACGGCCGAGTAGTACGTTTAAATTCAAATGCAGTAACTACTGAGTAGTAGGCGGTTTCGGACGCAGCCTATTTCTCTAAAAGCCCACAGGATTAAAGGTAGTCATTGCTGATGAAATGATCAATTTTTTTTACCAAACTCCTAATGCTATACCTGAAAAATCCAAGCAGGCCAAGCCTGTACTGGACCATGACCACCACTACATCTTGATAAGCAGCCAAAGCATGTCCATCAAACATGGAAGCAGATCCAAAAGCCAAACCTCCACCATGAATCCAAACCATGACCTATTAGGCAACACATATTAAAGAGAAACTATTAACCAACCGACATACTCTACATATGCCTAAAAATAGCATTTCAGACCAAATACTTACAGGTAACTTTTGGCCGTCTCCAGGTTTGGAAGGAGTGTAAATGTTGAGGTAAAGACAGTCCTCTGATACTTCTGGGAACTCTGTTTTCATAGGCGTAGCAGCTAGCAAGTCAACAATAATCTCCCTTGGCTGTAGACACCTGAATAAAAGAGCACAAGGTGTGATTTCTTCAATGTGAAAACGACTGATCACTTTAGAGCAGGGATGTCAAACTCAATTCCTGGAGGGCCGCAGCCCTGCACAGTTTAGTTCCAGCCCTGCTTCAACACACTTACCTGTATATGTTTCAAGACTGAAAGACTTAATTAGTTTGATCAGCGGTGTTTAATTAGGGTTGGAACTAAACTGTGCAGGGCTGAGGCCCTCCAGGAATTGAGTTTGACATCCCTGCTTTAGTGCTTATGTTTTATTCTCACATGGGCGGCTGTTTGGTGGCATCTCTCACTCCTTGCCATGCGTCTGCAGGCTGTGGTGGAGTCAACCTCAAAGGACCCACCGGAGGCTTAGCAAACGGTATAGCAAAATAGCTACTGATGACCGAATCCTTACCCTTCGCAGTCATAAAGGAACCTTTTAGAGATCCTAATTTGGTGTTTACTACAGGTCCTGTCAAAACCAAATTTGTAACAATTCTTGATTATTTTTGTCGAGAGTCAATTGTGAAATGAAGCTAAATCTGAACACTTGCCTTCCTTTCGCTCACTTATTATCCTCGGAAGAGTTTGGGTCATGAAAGTGAAGTGTTTTCCCTTCAGGTCAGTGCTGGCTTTCTGGTCCAATCCAATACTGAGATATTCGGCTTCATCTCCAAATTCAGGCCACGATGTGAGACCTGGACCATTGGGATTCCTGCCATCAAGAATCAAGAGTGTGGAATATAGTTTAATATTTATGCATGTGCCAAATTCTACACTGTAAAAAATCCTGGGTTCCACACAATCGATCCGTGTCGAGACAACATGAAGAAATTAAGTTAACTTATTAGGATTCACAAATTTGAGTGGACTGAACATAAATCAAGTTTCTCAAGAATTGTGTTGCTTCATCTCATTTCAAATAAGTAGTTTGAACAAACAGCAAATGTAATGTTTGAGTGTAATATATGTGCTTTTAAACACTTTCTAAGGAATTAAAGGATCCTAAAAATGTCATGTGGTTTAAATTTGACATTTTAAGCTTTAACGTGAATAATTTTGTATTTCAATGCATTTTTGTAAAATAAACAGAACAAAACATAAATGACTAGGCCCACACAGAATCTGCGCGTGCAGAAATACGCAGATTTTCAGCCAATCATTGAGTCTATTTAGTCAGTTATGTGTAAATGTGTGTAAATTTATATTTATTCAGTGTTTAAATTAATTTTAGTAATATACTAATACTAATATGAATTAGTCTATAATAGACTAATATGAAAATGTCCATATAGTTACTTACAATACAGTGTGTAAAGTAATAATTTCTGTCTTTTAGTAGCTATATGGTAGATATATTACTTGCTTTGGGTAACACTTTATTTTGATGGCCATTTGAGTATTAGTAGACTGTCTGCCTAACATCTGTTGATACTGCTGCTAAACAGACATTTAACTGACTATAAGAAACTTTGCAAGTACATGTCAACTTACACTAACCCCAACCTAATAGTCTACTTATAATCTAAAGAGAATTAGTAGGTATGTAGATGCAATGTAACTTAAATTCAACAAACGGACCATCAAAATAAAGTGACACCTCGCTTTGTTCTAATCTAATAGGATTTGCATTGTAAACATTAAATAAAAGTTAAAAATATATGATTTTTTTTACTCAACATGTTAAGTTTTTAGTTACGATACACCCAAAGTAATTCTGAATAAATCAGCAGATTTTTTACAATATTCTGCACAGAAATAACAAAAAAATATCAGCAGATTCTGTCTGGCCCTAATAAATGACTCATTTATAAATGTAATTACGAACTTGAAGTCACACAACATGACATTGTACAAGCTGAACTAAACAAATTGGCAAATTAGTTGATATTTGTAGACTCACATATTTTTATTATTTCATTATCATATTGTTTTCAAATATTTATCACAATATATTTAACTAAAAACTATTAATTGCTTATTTCGCTTAATTACTCAATGTTTTGATTTTTGAGAATTGCATTATTTAAATGAAGCATTTTATTTTTTATTATGATGTCATTTTTATACCACATCACCTACCCAGTATGAGCAAAGTTTCCCCAGTAAGCCATGATGGTTCTGCAGAGTTCATCTTCTTCATCTGAGAGTTTCTCTGAATGAAAACACAAAGACATCAACTAATAACACACTCTTAGATTATAATCTGTTGTGATTAAACAGATGTTTACTGTATTTAAAAAGTTACTTTTGCAAACCAGTTTTAGGTTTTACACTCAACCTCAAGACAGGCGGTTGGATCAACATTTCCATTTGGACAGCTATTATAGTCCCATTAACTGGTCAAAAGCGTGGCCAAATATTGCTGAAGGCTTAACATTTAAAAAATTGGTGAGTACAATTCTTAAAAAAATTACAAAATAAAAAAAACATTCTGATCAACTTGCTTTGGCTTGATCGATTGAACTTGGTGGATTTGCTTGATAATCCTCATTGTTAGAATATGGCTCAGACTGATACAGTAAAACCAAATTACTAACTATGTGTGTTTACAACAGATTTGGGACTAAGGTAAATCCTGTTTTATTTTCAACACACTGTTTGGCTGTTTGGCCAATTATAATGCACTGGGTCAGGTGATTAATCAGAGTATTCTGGAAATTAAAAAAAGAATGGCCTCAATACAGGGTTCCCACTTCATTCCCTTTATTTAACAGCCTAATTCATTCATTTTCCTTCCACTTAGTCCCTTTATTCCTAAGGGTACACCACAGCGGAATGAACCGCCAACTTATCCAGCACATGTTTTACACAGGGAATACCCTTCCAGCTGCAACCCAGTACTGAGAAACACCCATACATTCTCACATGCACACACATACACAATTTAGTTAATTCAATTCACCTGCACCACATGTCTTTGGACTGGGGGAGGAAACCCGAGCACCCGGAGGAAACCCACGCGAACACGGGGAGAACATGTAAACTCCACACAGAAATGCCAACTGACGCAGCCGTGACTTGAACCAGCGACCTTCTTGCTTGCTTCTTGCTAAGCACTGAGCCACCCAATTTAACAGCATAAAAAACTCAAGTCCCCTTGCTTATAATGAACAGAAATGTAATAGTCATTCCTTTATCTCAGATTTGGAAGATAAATGGAAAGAAACAAGAGCATGGATTCTAACACCCAGTTTTGAAGCCGCACAATTTCCATTTTATTTGTTCAAATATTAAGCAGCTTAATTGGCACCTAAATATTTAAAAAAAAAAACAGGTTTATACTCGCAAAACTGCCATACACCGATGTGAAATAAGAGCAACAAAAATAGCAGCACGTCTCTAATTTACGTCAATCTCTTTACAGCTTCACAAAACACCGCTAGATTGCGCCACCGGCTCTTGTAGTGTATTCATTCATTCATTTATTTTCTTTTCGGTTTAGTCCCCTTACCAATCCGGGGTCGCCACAGCTGAATGAACCTCCAACTTATCCAGCACACGTTTTACGCAGCGGATCCCCTTCCAGCTGCAACCCATCTCTGGGAAACATCCATACACACTCATTCACACCCATACACTACGGACAATTTAGCCTATCCAATTCACCTGTACCACATGTCTTTGGACTGTGGGGGAAACCAGAGCACCTGTAGGAAACATGCAAACTCCACACAGAAATGCCAACTGACCCAGCCGAGTCTCGAACCAGCGACCTTCTTTCTGTGAGGCTCTACCTTCTGCGCCACTGCATCGCCCTCTTGTAGTGTATGCGTCGCTGAATTCAAATAAAAGGGTCTGGCTTGGTGCTTAATTTGAGCCGGATCTAGCCAGCTCCTGTTCTGTGAAATGTCAGATATTAGTGTTTTGCTTTCCGGTATTTAATGATTGTTCCGGCATTAACTTTTGTGTGGTGAATACCTGCACGTGTGTGTGTGTGTGAGAGAGAGATTGTGAATGAGTCAGAGTCAAAACAGCGAGCAAATCTGCGTGGATTGTGTGCACGCGCACACACATAAAAGGTAGTCACTTTTGACCAATCAGCTTTCTTACATTAACAATCACTCTCATTGGTTGGTGATTATCGTTTAGTGTGCAGTGAGCAGTGAAAATAATCATAGTGGCTTACACACATACTACTTCTATTTTCAAAGTGCCAGAGGCAGTAAAGCATGTTTTTTTCTTTTAATCCACGAGTAAATCTGATAATGAGCCTGATCAAAAGAAAATGAAACTGCGTCCCTGGATTAGAATAGTGCGAGACAGAGTGAGCCGATGCCCCTGAGATATTTGGCATGCTAAATATATGGAGCTGTCGGTGATTCAAATCATGCCATGTGAAATGAGTTTTGACTGAAAATAACATCAGCGATTACCTACAGCCAATGAGAGAGCAGCATCCACTAGTATGGGTATTTGCAGGCCAGTGGGAGGTTGGGGGAGAAGTTAAAAGCGCTCATTTTCCGTTTATTTAGACCCAAGAAATGGAGTTCTTCACATCACATTGCTGAAACTCTGATACAAGTTTAATTTATGAAGGAAACTAAAACGCTTTCAGTGTTTGCGTGTGCTGTGTTTGTCTGAGGTAATAAGTCTATTGCTATTACTGAAATGCGTGTGTTCTATACAAAAGTTGAAGCTGATTGGTTAGTTCTAGTCACATGTGACGTGTGTTTGCAGCATTCTGAAAAGTTAAAATGATATTTAAAATTGTGAGTATTCAAGCCATGCTCCTTCTTAGGAAATAATATGTTAACAGCCCCTAAGACTCGTGGAAACCCTGGATGATTCATTTTTTGTCAACATTTTAGCTGAAATTTTGCTTAAATGACCACATCCTCTGTGTTCTTTCAAAATAAAAAAGCACCATAAAAACAATTCCTAGGCTTGTACCTGCCATCCCTATAGGTCCTTCTGAAAAGCAGTAGCCGAAAACAAACACAATTTCATCTCCATGGTCGCTTCCAGAAAAACTTGGTCTTTTCTTCTGAAGTACACTGGGGGGATGACAGAATTCATACAGGTACACCGGTGCGCCCGCATCTAAAAATGCACAGAATTCTCTTCATGCTTGACCTTTAAATATCACTGAAACAGAAGCTACAGCACACTGAAAGATCTCTCACCTCTGTGGTAACTTGCCGTTTGTCGAGCTGGGAAGTTGAACATAAAGTCTCCTAACATCTCTCGAAAACCGTCTCGAATCTTGATCCTGTCAGGCGATGTGCCCAGATACTCATTTAAAAGAAGCTCAAGAACTGACTGATCTTGAAGCTAAAGGGAATAAAAAGCAGAGAGATATAATGTGATTGCTGTATCGTTTTACATATTCAGAGTAAATCAATTGTTTAAACAAATTAACCTGATGAAGTACAATAAGTAACTCTTTAAAATAAAGTCTCACACATTGGCATGTGCTCAGGTAGGACTCAACATGCCCTTTTTGGGCCCATTCTTTTGTCTTCTGTTCTTGTTGTTCTTCAATAAACATTGGTCATATATTATGTCTGACTGTTTTCATTCATTCACTCATTTTCTTTTGACTTAGTCCCTTTATTCATCAGGGGACGCCACAGCGGAATGAACCGAAAACTTATCCAGCATATGTTTTATACAGCGGATGCCCTTACAGCTGCAACCCAGTACTGGGAAACACCCCTACACCCCTATTCTACGCCATTTTGTAGTATAAATAGTGTAAGTAGTGCGTTCACACTCAAAACTCAAAACAAAAATAATAAGTGCACTTTAATTACCCGGATGATGCACTCATTCAGCCGGTAAAATATGGAATGATGGGCACTTCACGCACTCAACGACCGCAGGTTTGCTCGCGGAAGAGGCGGAGCTATCGGGCCACATGTTGGATAACTTTATTTATTTTGGATGGTGAAAGCAAAATTCTCCTGCGAGAGTGATTATAGCGCCTCCCGATGGTGAATGCGGTTATACTCATGGCAGGTTTTATTTGATAGTTTGGTCATTTATTTCACTGATTTGGCAACCGTCAAACGTCATCAGTGAAACAGTTTCAATTTCCGCTTAGTAAAATAACCATTAGTGTTCCATTTGGGATGACACTACATACATTTACTATGCTGTTGAGTGTGTAAGTGCATAAGTACATAGTGCATGGTGTGCCATTTGAGATGCAGCTAAGTTATACACTACACCCAATTTAGCTTATTCAATTCACCTATACCACATGTCTTTGGACTGTGGATGAAAACAGAGCACCCGGAGGAAACCCACACCAACACGGGGAGAACATGCAAACTCCACACAAAAATGGCCAAGCCAGGGCTTAAATCAGCGACCTTCTTGCTGTGAGGTGACCGTGTTACCCACTGCGCCACTGTGACACCTGTCTGACTGTTTTAAAATATATATTTAACCAATGAAATATAAATTAAAAAGAGCTTGTGACTAAACCTTGTTGGATTTGCTCAAGCTGTCAGTTAAACATCATAAGTTTGCCCCCTGTCTTGACTGACTGAAGTTCAACAGCAGGGCAGCTAAACGTCTCGAAAGTCGAAATAAATATTTTGTTATTTGAATAAGTACAGCAATGTCTTAAAAAAACTATAAAGGTTCATATTTGCTGTGTTTGAGGTCCAGTGTTGGGCAGTAGCGTCAATACAAGTACGGACGCTACTAGCTTAACTACATTTCTCAGGAGCGTGGTGGTAGCGTGGCTACTTTCTAAATCAAATAGCTTTTCAGTAGTTAAGCAATTTTTTTAGTCAAGTAGTGCAGTAGTGTCCACACAAGCTACATTTACCAATCGTGGATCAATAAGTGACGGCACTGACATTCACCGAGCTGTGAGGCCACTGTCATACCGATGAAAGTTAATCCATATGATGGCGAGAATGACGATTTCTTCTTCTTCCTGTTTTACGGTGGTCCACAACAAACTTTTTTGGGCGTTACTGCCACCTCTCGCTCCGGTCGGTGACATCGCGACCAATTAACGAAAAATTTGCTTGATGAAAAGATGACTGAGTGAGAGGAGCTATTTCTAAAGCAGGATTCCTCGTGACCATACCTCGAGAAGTACATGTTAAGATGCAATAACATTAATTTTGATGCGGTGCTCAAAAAACATTTTTAGTGATTTATAGTAAGTACAATAATATTTTTGAACTACACAATAGTGAAGTACCCAAATTAATTTGTTGTGGTTCTTTATTATATTTACTGTAGTAAAGGCTAAAAGTATACTGTGGAAATTACTATTAGTTCATGATAGTTACTAATGATAGTGTAATTTATTAATGAAGAGTTGTGTGTGTGTACACACATATATACACACACACATATACACACACACAATATAATGCTTATTCCTAAATATTTCCCCTTACTATAAATTACTATAGTATTTTAAATGTGTAACAGCTGGTTTTATCGGATTTTTTGTTTTTGCTGTTATATACTATAACGTGTTACTGTTTAGTATAGCATATTATTTACAGTAAATAATTCAACTGAACAATTCTGCCTCATATGTTTCATTGACAGTTTTATTGATCACTAAGATATGATTGATTTGAATTTAAGTTGTTTTGATTTAAAAATGATAATAATGAAAATAGCTTCGATGAAGCTAAGCTACTTTTGCCAAGTAGCTTTTAGCTTAGCTTGTACATTCCCCAGAGGGTAGCTTTTAGCGTAGTTAAGCTACATTTTAAGTAGAGTAGCTAATAGCTTAGCTCACTACATTTTTCAAGTAGTGTGCCCAACACTGTTAATGTCTGAGAATGGACTATCAGTGGTGAAGAGAAAAAGAGAGAGGTAGGGCATTTGACATTTAAATATCCTGTGCACATGGTAGCATTTCATTTTTCAAAAAATGAGAATTTGGCTTAATGTATTGAAAAAAACTAATAAAAATCGAGTGCTTATTTAGCTACAACAAACTTTGTAACCTGCTGATAAAAACGTAATGTGATGCCGTCATTTTAATGAGACAAATTGTGCATTTGCACACATTCACAGGTCAAAAATTGGACAGTAACTGCATTTGAGTTTGACACAGAGACTGAGTAATACTCGTCAGCAAGATAAAATATATTTCTAAGAAATCTGATTTATGCAGAGTCCCAAACCTTAAATCTCAAACACCAGGACTAAGAAGCTTTTATGTTGTCATGTAGCACAAGTATTTATGCATGATTAACGAGAGAGTGTGATATTTACCAAGTAACCAATATAAACTAATATAAAGCAGTTGCATACATCACGTGCATAAATCACGCATTGAACATGACATTAAGATGCCTATCAGTTTATAAAGGCCTAGATTAAAAGAAGATGGCCAAATGAGAACTTTCCGTCATAAACTATAGTAAAACACCTTGTAAAAAGAATTAAACCCAGCAAACAGATTAAATACAGAAATGGAGAAAAGATCGCTTTTATTATGAGCTGCTGTGTTCCGTGTAAATGCAGACAATTGGATACTAGTCACTTTTAAAAGATGCTGTAAGCTGGTCATCAAAAACAAATAAATAAATAAATGAATAAATATATATTCGCATGCAGTCACAAAATTGAAATTGACTATCAAGATCTGCAGTGTAAATGCAGCCTATGAACCATTAATCTTCATAATGATTCTATGAGTGTATTTGCTAGGTAGTTCTTTTTTTAATTTCAGTATATCATATTCTTCACTCGTCTTCACACATAAAAACACAGTACAACATGGTTTTACTGCAGTACTGTTATAGTAACTAAAACAGTGTGAACTTTTATGCAGAATAAATGATATCTGACACAATTAAAACACTTCACTGCGACTGTACACAATGATTTACAATTGTGTATTTGTTTTAATTCAATGCTGGCTTATTTTAAGAAAGTGTAACAGAGCGACAAATCTTCACAGACGACTGCTGCTGTAACTCGGTTTAAAAGAAGTCCTGAAACTCTGTGCATCTCTATATTACATCTGTTATTAATAGTGAATAAATATAAAGCTTTTGGAACTATTATTTTGTGTTATTTATTTGTCATTAAGATATAAACATTACACAAATAAAATGTTATAAAGGTTTTTAATACTTACAGCAGGACTGAACACAGTCAAAAGTGGCAAAATTGTCTCTAGGTCGAGCCCATCGATCCAATCTGGAGGTAAAATGTGCTACAAACAAACAGTTGAATATGTAGTAATGTTTAAGTTTTTCAAATTCTGGAAATACAAATAATATGCTTGCTTTTTTACAGATTTTGAAAGTAAAAAGATGTGTCTTTACAGCAGGCAGCAGAAATCCAATCTCATCATCAGTGACTCCAGTCATCAGAGGCACTTTGTTAAACTGCTGCGACTGAAGAAGCTCTGCTGCAGGTCTTGGAAGAAACTGGCCATCGGTCGTCACTCCAAAGCGAAACAGGGGATTCTCCTGTGTAATTAGACAAGCACGTGCAAATCTAAAAATTCGCAAGATGAACTGAGGTTTAAACACAGATTTTGAGGGAAAAGCCAGTGTGTCAGACAAACCTTTGTAATCTTTAGTATGTCCACTTCTGACTTCTGCATCAGACAGTCGACAATCTTCTTTGTGCTGGAAATATCACAGCCAGATGCATTTCCTATAGCCTGGAGAAGAAGAAAAAATAAAGCAATTTACGTCAAGTTTCTTTAATAATTCAAACAGAAAGATCTAAAGCTATGTTGAAACAGCAAAGCTTTTATTGAATTCACAACATATGTGGGACTCTTTTCTATTTTGAAAATAGGAGATGCAGCCATGTCTTTACATTGTTTTCTATATGTTGCTAATATACGTGGAATAGCAAGAAATGGCTGCATTGGTACGGTATGCCTTTATGGCCATTTCCACTGTCAAAAAGTACCTAAAAGCAAACCGTACCATACCACTTTTTTGGCACCCTTTTGAAAGGGTACCTAGCACGACAAAAGGGTAACAAAAGGCAGAGGTAGACGCGCAGCTGAACGCTTTTGGTTTACATACAAACGTCACCAGAGCATGCACAAGCAGGAGAATAAAAACAAAGGAATCGCCGTTTTTAAATACACAGCCGAGACATTAAACCGTAATAATATATACATATAACAACGATCCATGGTCGACCCGAGCTCAAACAAACCTTGTCGTCGTCTTGATGAACAGCCACAAAGCCAAGAATATGAGCTGAATCTACCCTGTGCCCTGTAATTGTTTACAAGGCCGTCTAAAGCACATACGTCTATATTTTAAATAACAAACTTCTTCAGCTGATGATAATAACGTGCGCATGATTACTGAAGTGCTTCTTACGTCCAGTCCTTTCAGAAATTCACAAGCGCGAAATTGAAGCGTGAAAAAACAACGAGCAAATGATTATTTCAGCAACCTAAAACATGAACAAACTGCCATGTTTAACTATTATCATCACCTTTTGGACTATTATGAACTGGGAATGACAGAATTACTCTCTAACAGAGGTTACATGTGCTGGTAAAGATTAATGACACAGATGAGAGGTTTGCACTGACTGTAGGCTCTATGTTGCGTGTTGTTTTTGAACCCAAATAAGGACTAAATGTATGTTGTGTGTAGTTTATATGTCATTGGTAACATATCGGAGACTGTAAGGGTCTTTATGTGTTAATATATGTTGCATTTATTTATTTATTTTATATAATTGCAGACGTTACTGTAGGCTATTTTGCTATTTATCATTAACCTGCAGTTATAAACAAATCATGTTGATATAAAGGTCAATAATGTACATTTATATACAAGTATTTATGTTTATAAAGCATCTGTTTTGTGAGAAGTGCTTCTCAAATGATATGTGAACGACCCGTATAGCTTTACTTTGACATTTCCTCCAGCGAGAATGACTTTCTGTTGTACACCACACCCATTGGTACCCTTTTGGCAGTGGAAACGCAAGCCTGATAAAGGTGACCCGTACCGACCCGTACCGTACTGTACCACTCAGTGGAAACGCACCATAAGCGGTGTGGTGCTTTGTGTCCAATGTGTCATGGGCTTTAAGAAGAAGTTCTATAAACAGTCTATAAATGTATTCAGCACCGCTCTGATGAGGCATAAGTTATATTTAAATGCATCTTTTGTCATTTAGTTTATATTGTGAACTTGGCCGCCTTTAATGAGCCAAAAAACACATGTTGACTGCTCAGTGCGCATATATACTTTAGGGGTTGCACAGTTTAGTCTGTTGCCAGACTGGTCGACTTTAAAGGGGTGGTCCACTACGATATCTTATTTTAAATTTAGTTGATGTGTAATGTAGCTGTGTGAACATAAACAACATATCTGAATAGAATACACTCAAAGTTCAATGCAAAGGGAGACATTGGCTTTTACAGAGTTAGCAAAGCCTACAGTGAACGAAGTTTGGGGACCACATAAAAATACATCCGGGCTAATGAAATCATAAACCCTTCAGGTTATGCTCACACACACCGTGCAGCAAAGGGGCGTGGCCAGAAGCGCTGTAATGTTATAGCAGAGAAAGCTAAAATGTCGTCCAAACGCTGCTATTTCCACAGAGCTTGTTCTGTTTCTGCATTTAGGCTTCCAAAGGACACGACACAAAGAGAAGTGCTTACAGTTTAATTTGAATTATGTTCTAGAGAATTATAAAAAAAAAGATATAGCTAGCATTTGACAAAGGACAGAATCCAGAATCTCTCTCGGTTCAGTGCTGGATTCAGCTGAAAACTCCTCAAAAAAGCAGCTCCAACAAGCAGAAGCTGTGGATTGTGAGCCACAACCAGTAAGTATTTTATTTTTTAAAATGAACATTGGTCCCGCACACATGCGGTTTTCGTGTTACATGCGTCTACAGACTCTTCACACATACACACACACACACACACACACACACACACACACACACACACACACACACAAACACACATACATAAAATGGCAATTCTCTCTTAAAGGAGCCACACCCTATTTTCACTCATTACAGACACTTGTCAGATTTTATTTTAGAGAGCAGGCATGAGCTTCATCCTTTTCCTTTTCTGTCTAATTAAGTCTCAAACTGATACTGATACTGCTAACAGCTACTCTGACTGACACTATTTACATAGCAGAGGCAAAGCGCGTGTTTGTGGAGCTGATCCGCGAATCACAGCACATTATGTTAGCAGACCAATCAGAGCCTCTTGAGGGCGGGCCTTTTGGAGGAACTAGGAAATATGACAGTCGTTTTCATGTTAGCAGAGTAGCTAAATATTATCAAAGTAAGATATATGAAAAAAACGTATAACGTGATTTTCTACAAATGAAGCATGAGCACACATTGCTTTGCATCTTACAAACCCAACCAAGCCTTAAAAATACACTGTGGACCACCCCTTTAACGCTTTGCCGTGACGCTTTTTGATTGAAGTCAACTAGTTGCGCTGCGCTGATCATGTGATTTTTTTACCTGAACTACAGGGCTACATGGTTTTACACACAAAGGTGGATTCGCCAAATAAAACTGCCCTCGGATTATTGATAGTAATTTAAATGTTATTTTTCTTATGTCAGCATCAATGATTTACAAACTTTAAGTGAACTTTATTTCATCAAACAGGTGTCAGTTAGGTCGCTCCATGCACATTTTCTAGAGTAGATGCTAGCCAATTTACACAACACTGGAAAAGTAATGTGATGGCTGTTGTCTTCTACGAAGCGTTGAAACATTTTGTGAATGATACATAATTTGGGATCGGGTTTTGCTGTGGCAGCACCAAAATTGTGGAATGAGTTGCCGTTGTATATTAGACAAGCCTCTTCCATTACGGTTTTTAAATCTCTTCTTAAAACCCACTTGTTCAATTTGGCTTTTAGCACAGCGTGAGATGTTGACATTTTATGTTTATTTATTTGTATTTTAAAGTTTGTTTACTCTCTGTTGTCAGCACTTTGGTCAACTGTGTCGTTTTAAAGTGCTTTATAAATAAAATTGAATTGAATAAAACCATGGAGCGCACAGCTGCTGTATACGCGTAGCAGACGTCTTGGCATTTATGAAGTCTGGTTTATTTAGCATAAATATCATCCCAGGTGAATGCGGTGAAGATGTGCAGTGAGGAGACATCTGATGACCAAGATGAGAAGTAAGCGCAAAAAAGGCCCGACTTGAGCAAGATTTTTAAGTAGTTTTTGGCCCGCACTATCATAGCGGTAAAATCTGAGTCTGAGAAGGACTCTGACAGAGAGTAAGCTTATAGCCTTTGTCTTTTGTGCGTTTTGTTCTTATGAAGTATCTTGCCATAAATTGGTGTTTTATGTGCTCACGACATGTGCATTTCTTTTGCATTACATATATTAGTTATTTTTACATTCATAGGAGAACGTGAAGTGATCAATGCCTTGACTGCATTTGTTTTGCACCAATTAGTCACTGCCAATATATATTTATTCATTCACTGGTGAAATCAGACATTTGTCATTATCAGATTCCTTCTTGCATTATATTCAATGATGTAGTCTAAAACTCATTCACTGGTGAATTTATTCATTCTATAAAACTACTGAATAAGGACAATATTAGAAGTGAAATTGGCATTATTTTGCATATAAAACAGATGATAAAGCTGAAAAACTGACCTTCCTGTTATTAATATTGTTAAATTGGAAACATTTTACTAAAAAATGTCAAAGAAAACAAGCTGTAACAGACCTGAGCGATAGGCAGTGGGTTGAGATTCATTATTGCCTCCATTGCAGCTGTACCGCTCTCTGCGATAGCGCGATGGAAGAGGTTTGCAGACAAAGGAGACAGAACCTATGAAAAAATATACATATTAAAATAAGACAATGCTAAATATTGCTTGTATTAGAATGTTTTATGTAAAAAATTTACATATTTTTGCCAAATCAGTAAATTACAAATGTAAAATAAAATAAATTTTACACTGTATACACTGTAAACAAAAAAGTATTATTACTATTACTTTAAAAGTTCTTAAGTAAAACTACAAGAAAATGTAAATAGATCGATGTTAGATAGATAGATGATGGATGGACGGATGGATGGACGGACGGACGGATGCACAGATAGATAGATAGATAGATAGATAGATAGATAGATAGATAGATAGATAGATAGATAGATAGATAGATAGATAGATAGATAGATAGATAGATAGATAGATAGATAGATAGATAGATAGATAGATAGATAGATAGATAGATAGATAGATAGATAGATAGATAGAATTTTTAAATATGTGCATTTGCAAAAAGTTTGCACTTTTAGGCACTCAAAAACGTTGTTGTCATGTAAACGCCCCCTCAATCAACCAATCCATCACTCACTCGATCAATATTTTGGCCAAAACATGAAACACTAAACAAAATAAAAAATGTATAAATTTTGTATATCAATAGCGAATATCAATATATATAGTGAAATATGTCAATATAAACACATTTTGAAATCGTTAAAGGTATAGTTCACCCAAAAATTAAACCTCATCATTTACCCTCCACTTGTTCTAAACATTCATTCATTCATTTTCTTTTTGGCTTAGTCCCTTTATTAATCTGGGGTCACCACAGCGGAATGAATCGCCAACTTATCCAGCATATGTTTTACGCAACCCATCACTGGAAAACATCCACACAACATTCATTCACACACACACACTCATACACTACGGTCAATTTTACCATACCCAATTCACCTAAACCACATGTCTTTGGACTTTGGGGGAAACAGGAACACCTACACGAACACGGGGAGAACATGCAAACTCCACACAGAAATGCCAACTGACCCAGCCGAGGCTCGAACTAGCGACCTTCTTGCTGTGAGGCGACAGCACTACCTACTGCGCCATCGCGTCGCCTGCTCTAAACATATTTGAGCATAAAACATATTCTTCTTTCTTCTGATGAACACAAAAGACGACATTCTGAAGAAAGCTTGAAACCTTCCATGGTATTTGTTTCTCCTACTATCAAAGTCAATGGATTTTGATTTTCAGCTTTCTTCAAAATATCTTCTGTGCCCAACACTAGACCACTTTAGGGCAAGCAAATAGCAAATACATATTCATCTTTGGGGTGAACTATCCCTTTAATAATCACCTAAAACCTAAACGATCAAATTTCAAAGAGATGACCCTTTCAGAGAAGCTACTTATTTTGACTCCTCACATGTAAAGACACACTGATTCCTCCAGCAGACTCTCCAAAGATGGTCACTGATCCAGGATCTCCGCCGAAGCTGTGGATGTTCTCCTGAACCCACTGAAGCGCAGCTACTTGATCCAGAAGACCATAGTTTCCTGGCGCATGCTCGTCTCCGGTACTAAATTAAGGGCAGAAGTTCATCACACACATCATTAGAGACCTAAAACCTGGACTCCAATCTATTAATCGCACTAATCAGAGATCAGAAAACATTGACTTTATGACTGTTCAAGCAGATTACAGGTGAGTTCAAAGTCCACAGACACATGGACTGACAAATGAAATATATAAATATATATATATACAGTTGAAGTCAGAACTATTAGCCCCCTTTTGATTTTTCTTTTTTTAAATATTTCGCAAATGATGTTTAACAGAGCAAGAAATTTTTCACAGTATGTCTGATAATATTTTTTCTTCTAGAGAAAGTTTTGTTTGTTTTATTTTGGCTAGAATAAAAGCAGTTTTTAATTTTTTAAAAACTATTTTAAGGACAAAATTATTAGCCCCTTTAAGCTATATTTTTTCAGATAGTCTACAGAACAAACCATCGTTATACATTAATTTGCCTAATTACCCTAACCTGCCTAGTTAACCTAATTAACCTAGTTAAGCCTTTAAATGTCACTTTAAGCTGTATAGAAGTGTCTTGAAAAACATCTAGTCAAATATTATTTACTGTCATCATGGCAAAGATAAAATAAATCAGTTATTAGAAATGAGTTATTAAAACTATTATGTTTAGAAATGTGTTGCAAAAATCTTCTCTCCATTAAACAGAAATTGGGGAGAAAAATAAACAGGGGGGCTAATAATAATTCTGACTTCAACTCTCTATATATATAGCTGAACTAATATACAAAATAAGACTTTTTAATTACTAATGATGCTATTGGTCACACTTTACAATAAGGTTTCATTAGTTAATGTTTTTAACATGTATTTAAAGGTTGTGTCAAGTCGATTGAAACTGTGTCAGTGCTTTTTAAGAATCAGTTTAATTAGATAATGCGCTGCGAGTTAACACGAACAAACCATGAATATCTGTAACTAAGGTTAACTAATGTGAACAAATACTGATGTCCATTGTTTGTTCATGTTACTAAATGCATTACCCCAAATAAACTAATACAACCTTATTGTGAAGTGTTACCATGCTATTAATAACCAGTGGTGGAAGGAGTACTGAAAAATCATACTTAAATAAAAGTACAATTTTTTGCCTAAAAATGTAGTGCAAGTACACTCTCAGAAATAAAGGTACGTGAGCGGTCACTGGGGTGGTACCTTTTTAAAAGGTACACATTTGTACTTGAAGGGTCCATATTGGTACCTCAAAAGTATATATTAGTACCTAAAAATTAAGAGGAACACTTTTGTACCTTTTAGGTACTAATATGTACCCTTGAGGTATTAATATGGACATTTTAGGTACAAATTTATACCTTTTCAAAAGGTACCACCCCAGTGACAGCTCACATACCTTTATTTCTAAGAGTGTAGTGTAAAAGTATCTGTTGTAAATATTACTCAAAATATGAGTAAAAAGTAGACCTTTCAAAAGTACTCAAGAGTAGTGAGTATTACGCTGTGAAAAGCTGATGCATTTACATGTAATTTGTGGATGTGTGTAAACGTAACATTCTGTAGTGCATTTAGTTATTGCCCAGCAGGCACACAGCGTCATAAGACGTTAATATTAGGTTAGATTTAGGTTGTGATGTCAGGTGAGCAAAATTTAATGTCCAGCCAGTATCTAAGGACAACATTATTTTGACGTCCAATAACGTCGTCAAATGATGTTGATATTTGGTTGATTTTAGGTGACTAAAATCCAACGTCGAGCCAACATCTTAAACCAACATCATATTGACATCAAATACTGACATTTATTCGTCAGATATGGCAACCAAAATCCAACATCTGATAGACGTCATAGTGGTAACGTCCACACAATGTCAAGCTGTAATATCATTAGACGTTGATATTTGGTTGATTTTAGGTTGGACGTTGATGTCAGCCTGAAGTTGAGTTCTCACGTCAATCCAATTTTCATTTCCAAACAAATTGCTATGTCCCCACGAAGTTTGGACACAACGGCAATCTGGCGTCATGTTGACGTCTTGTGCCTGCTGGGTGTTTAAGGCCATTTCGGTCATCATATGGTAAACATCGGTCATCTTCTTATCAGTGACATGCATCTAAACAGTTTCTGGGTCAATGCGTTTAAAGATTTTGGACATCTTCTTGGACACATTTAATCCTTCCAAACAGTTTGCTGCAATTATAAATCGCCCATGTCTTGAGGTTGTTTATTATGAGGTGATTTTCCCCTCTATGTGCGATTTGATTGGACGAATCACAGCATTGATTTTTCTAATCACCATAGACAAGAATGAAATAAAGTAATGACTGCAGGTTGAAGGAAAGGAGTGAAGTAAAAGTACTGATACAGCACTAAAATGTACCCAAGGGAAAGTAAAAGCACACATTTTTAAAACGACTTAATAAATTACAACTCCTGAGAAAAACAACTCAATTACAGTAATTTGAGTATTTGTAATTTGTTACTTTACACCACTAATAATTACTATTGCACATGTCGTTCCAAACCTTTGAGACTTTTGTTTATCACAAATGAAAATATTTTTGGTGAAATCTGAAAGCTCCCTCATCCTCCATAGACAGTGTGGTTCCAACCTCATTCAAAGTCCAAAAAAAAAAAAAAACATCCTAAAAACAGACCAACTGGCTTCAGTGGTTCAACTGGAATATTATCAAGCTATGAGAACACTTTTGTACTTTTACTGAAATAATATTTTAACTAATGTACTGTATTATAGTACACTTCAGCTCAAGTACTTGGTTTGTGTACTTTGTCCACCACTGACAATATGTCATCTTTTACTGTTACACAAACACCTGTATAAGTTTGCACTGAACAAAAAAAAATAGCTGCACTGATATAATTTAGAACTATTGGAGGTACAAAATGCACAGAATTAGATTTTACCTGAAAAATCCAAGCAGGCCGAGTCTGTATTGTATCACGACCACAACGACATCCTGATAAGCAGCCAGAACATGTCCGTCAAACAAGGATGCCGAAGCCATCATGAAACCTCCGCCATGGATCCACACCATAACCTTTAGCAAAAAAAAAAATAATAATCAAAAATACTACAACCTGCAAATTATTAAAAATTGAAATACACTTTTTATAACATTCAAAATGGTGTATAATAGTGTACATGCACTTTAACGGTACAGTGAAGTGTTTTGAAATGTGCAGTTTTGTTCAAAATTTGATGTAATCTCCACTGAAACACAAACAGAGGATGGGACATAAGAGTAGCTCCGCCCCTTTTTTAAGGACCTGTGAAATTAAAAGTTTTTTAGATGTTAGTATAAGTATGTTAGTCTTAAGGATATCTAAACTTCAGTGTGCTGCAAAACTAGAGGTGTGAACCTACACTGGTCTCACGGTTTGGTTACGATTATCATGCCATCGATTCGGTTCAATTCGATATCACGGTGCATTGACGATGCTTTCCATACACAGATTTATATTTTCTTCACAGCAACAATTCTTGTATTAACATGTATAAATATATTTATATTTATATACTATTTGTAATACAATCTTGTCCTTGAATACAAACAGTCAGATATATAAACTGTACCTTTAAGCAACACGAGCATTCATAACAAATAAACAACTATAAATATCCCGCTCGCTCTCTGAGTCTTGTCTTGGTCACGTGCTCAATAGAAAGGGCTGCGATTGGCGCTGGTGATAAATGGCAGCGGCGATCACAGCTGATCCATGATAGACACGGTGGAGAAAACTCGCGCTCGTATCTGTTTCCAGAAGTATCGCTGTAACAGCCGAGAGGAGAGGAAAGGTCAAATGGGCCACAGTGAGAGAGAAATGGAGTTTACTTTCATTCTCTCAATCGCAGTAAATTAGAGGCTTCTACTGCAAGTGTCAGTGAAAGACTGTCCAGCAAACACGCACACAGTGAAATTGGTGCAGTTTCTGCGTTTTTAAGTAGTAGGAGCGTTGTAAATGCTCGAGCTAGCCTCCCTCACCATGGTAAGCTACATAGCGCATATGAGATAAATGATGTCGATACACAATGACCAGTTATGATTATCACTGAACTGATACCGAATTGTCCGCATCTGCATCACGGTGCACCAAAGAAGCAATTCATTTTGACACCCCTAATTTGACCAAATTTGGATTTAGAAGATATAAACATTCAAAGCTTGAGGTTTGTTACTTGCACCTGAATGGATCAACGATTTTTTGGATGTGCAGGGATGGCGTTTTTGACTCTTCTGATCAATCAAATGCTCTCTAGTATCTGACATGCCCCGCCCCTTCTTTTCATTTGCTTTTCATTTGATGCGCTTGAGCTCCACCACTTTCACTGGCAGAGCTGTGAGGAAAGACAAATGCTATTGGCTGTTTTCTTTAAAAGGGGAGGGGCTACTCTAGGCCCCACCTTCTCTTGTGTTTCAGTTTAAATTACGTCAAAACATCGAATACAAATGCACATTTCAAAGCACTTCACAAGATCTTTAGGTTACATATTGTGAAATTAAAATACTTTTCAGACGGAGTAACATATTTTAAATACTACATTAATGACGTAATTAGTAATGGATTACATTTCTGAGGTAACACACCCAACACTGGGCAGGTAGTTATCACTGTTATTTACACTGTTATATGACAGTAAAAAAAACCTTATCACATTTTTCACCTGTGCTGTTAGTAGATTACACACGCCTTATCATCCTCACCTCTGCTTGTCTGTGACCTAATTTGCACTGACTTATGAAGCTCACAAAGAGTCCACGCTCTTCACAAACAACCCAGAATAAGACAGAGCTTAAAAGTGGAATAAATAACCATTTCTGATGCAGTCAGACTGGTTTTCTTTACATTAGACCTCTTTTTGCCCTGATTGTTGTTTTGAATGTATACTTTCCCCAGTCTTTAACAGCTTAAAAGGATCAGATTGCAGACTGAAGCAAAATCAGGTTAAAGGTTTAGAATAGACGGTTACAGGTGAAGGTTATAAATGCCGCTCACACTGATAAACTCCCTGAAAACAACAGTCCTTATATACAGTTGAAGTCAGAATTATTATATATATATATATATATATATATATATATATATATATATATATATATATATATATATATATATATATATATATATATATATATATATATATATATATATATATATATATATATACATACATATATATACACATATACATATATACATACACATATACATATACATATATATACATATACATATATATATAACAGTCTAAAGACATGCGCTATAGGTCAATTGGGTAAGCTAAATTGTCCGTAGTGTTTGAGTGTGAATGAGTATGTATGGAAGTTTCCCAGTGATGGGTTGCAGCTGGAAGGGCATCCGCTGCATTAAACAAATGATGGATAAGTTGGCGGTTAATTCAGCTGTGGCAACTGCAGATTAATAAAGAGACTAAGCCGAAAATGAAATGAATGAATGAATGAACTTACGTTACTTGTAATGTGCTACCACAACACTGGTACTAATTAACCAAAATATGCCTAGCTAGCCTAACTAACCTTGGTAAACATTTAAATAGTACCTTCCCAAAAAAAACATTAGACATCTGACTGATATCATGTCTAAACTACCTAAAAGTCTTGTCGTCAATCCCAGTTGTAAGAGCAACAAATAATAACTTGACTTCTAGTTGATCGTTTGGAAAAGTGGCAGAAGGTAGATTTTTCAGATGAATCATCCGTTGAACTGCATCCCAATCATCACAAATACTGCAGAAGACCTGCTGGAACCCGCATGGACCCAAGATTCACACAGAAATCAGTCAAGTTTAGTGAAGAAAAAATCATGGTTTGGGATTACATTCAGTATGGGGGCGTGCGAGAGATCTGCAGAGTGGATGGCAACATCAACAGCCTGAGGTATCAAGACATTTGTGCTCCCCATTACATTATAAACCACAGGAGAGGGCAAATTCTTCAGTAGGATAGCGCTCCTTCTCATACTTTAGCCTTCACATCAAAGTTCCTGAAAGCAAAGAAGCTCAAGGTGCTCTAGTATTGGCCAGTCCTGTCACCAGACATGAACATTATTGAGCATGTCTGGGATAAGATGAAGGAGGAGGCATTGAAGATGAATCCAAAGAATCCTGATGAACTCTGGGAGTCCTGCAAGAACGCTTTCTTTGCCATTCCAGATGACTTTATTAAGTTAAGTCATTGCAGAGATGTATGGGTGCAGTCCTCCAAGCTCATGGGAGTCATACACAATATTAATTCTTTTTCTACTGCAGCATGACTATATATTCTATACTGTACATTATTTATGTTAAGTGACAAGCCTTTTGTCTAAGCAAAGTCAGACCTTACTGTCTTAATTAAATAATTAAAAATCAAGACATGATCATATTTTATTTTGGTAAAATAAGCGTAATCTTGAGGCCTTTGCATTTCATATAAGCCACTTCTGATACCAAATGATCAACTAGAAGCCAAGTTATTATTTGCTGTTCCTAAAACTTGGAGACTTTCGTCAAGTAGTATATATTTGATCCATCAGTATTATAGACGTTGTTTGGATGTGTTTTTGCACAGTGGGTTACACAGAATAGTACTAGTATCTTTTAAATTTAACTAATAAAATATAAGATATATTTATCATCATGGAAATAACTAAAGAAATTAAGTTATTTACAACAACCTATTAAAACTATTATGTTTAAAAATGTGAGTTTTTAAAAAACTCTTCATTAAGAGCACTTAGGGCATATTTAAAAATCACTGGAGCTAATAATTTTGTCCTCAGCTGTATATAGACATGAAAATGATATGAAAATGCGACAAAGTTCACAAAAGCTCAACAAGCACACTTACAGGCAGCTTGTCATTTCCTCCGGGCTTAGACGGTGTGTAGACATTGAGGTAAAGGCAGTCTTCTGCTGAATCCACCATGTCTACTTTTGCAGATAAATTGGCTACCAAGTCTTCGAGTAACGGCCTGTCCTGAAGACACCTGAAATGCAGAAACACAGCAACACAAACATCACAATTCAATGTCCTAATGGAAAAAAGGTAAGTTAGTTTTGTTTATTCCTCACATTAACGGCTGTTTTGTAGCGTCCCTCACTCCGTCCCATTTCTCTGCAGGCTGTGGTGGAGCCAGTCTTAGTGGACCCACGGGTGGCTTGGCAAAGGGGATGCCCAAGTACGAATGGATAACGGTGTCTTTTCCCCTTGCTTTCATCTGTAGACCTTTGAGGGCTCCAGAATTGGTTTGCAAGACAGGTCCTGCTTAATGCACAAATATATATATTTATATATATATTTTCAAATATATTTTAAAGGGGACCTATTATGCAAAAATCACTGTTATAAGAGGTTTAAACAAAGTTGTGTGGCCCAGCATGTGAATATAACCAGATTCTAATGATAAAAATATATTAATTGTATTTTTTATAATCACACTTGATCAAAATAGACTGCAGAAACACTTTGATTGAGATTCTCCATTTGTCCGTGTCATCAGAAGGGAACCCTGCCCATTAGTGATGATCTCTGCCTCAGTAGCATAAGACAGTGTTGGGCAAGCTACTTGAAAAATGTAGTGAGCTAAGCTATTAGCTACACTACTTAAAATGTAGCTTAACTACACTAAAAGCCACACCTTGGGAAATGGAGCAAGCTAAGCAGAAAGCTACTTTGCAAAAGAAGCTTAGCTACATTTAAGCTTTTGCAATTTTCATTTTTAAATCGAAGCAACATAAATTATCATTCATATCTTAGTGATCAATAAAACTGTCAATGAATCATCTGAGGCAGAATTGTTCAGTTCAGTTATTTACTGTAAATAAAATTGTACCAAACAGAAACGCATTATAATATATAACAGCAAAAACAAAAAAAATCCAACAAAACCAGGTGTTCCGCATTTAAAATACTATAGTAATGTATAGCATAGGGAAATATTTACTAATAAGCATTAAATTAGACTAACTTACATACTGTAGTGTCTTTAATAACTATTATGAAATAATAGTAATTACCGAAGTATACTTTAGCCTTAACTACAGTAAACTATATATATATATATATATATATATATATATATATATATATATATATATATATATATATATATATATATATATATATATATAAACTCCTCTCCCTCAGTCATCTTTCTCGTGTCAGCCCAATGATTGATTTGTGACCAACCAGAGTGAGAGGTGTCAGTAACGCACCAAAAAGTTTGCTGTCAACCATCGTAAAACAGGAAGAAGAATAAATCGTCAATCTCTCCATCATATGGATTTACCTTCATCGGCTAGACACCGGCCTCACAGCTCCATGAATGTTGGTGCTGTGACTTGTTGTACTTGTTGTCACTTGTTGAATGTTGTAGCTTGTGTGGCCACTACTGTGCTATTTGACTAAAAAAAAATAGCTTCGCTACTGAAAAGCTACTGGATTTATAAAGTAGCGATGCTACCACCACGTTATTGAGAAATGTAGTTAAGTTAGTAGTAGCGACGCTACTGCCCAACACTGGCATAGGACGTTAGTTGTTTTTGAATTTGCCACTATGCTGACACACAGTTGTTTGTAGCTCCGCCCTCTTTTGAAAAGAGCACAATCTCATTTGAATTTAAAGCAACAGTCAGCAAAATGGCACAATTATGATCCTAAAAGGGGCAGTGTCAAAGGGTAATAACACATTATTTGTAAGGTATTTTGAGACACACACTAGGGACATCAGAGACTTTTATTTACAGCTTGTAAAAAGAAGCATGATAGGGCCGCTTTAATGTAACCAGTGTTGTTTGGTATTCAATTTCAGTTAAGCAAAGAAATATGTTAAGCTTAAACATCAATTTACCTACACATTTTACAGCAGATTTTAACTTTTTTGATGTTTTACTACAATTAACATGCTTAAAATAGTATTTACCACCTTTTGTTTCTAAACAAAGAATACAAATAATATTAAGTTTGCTTTTTCATTGTTTAAATTCATGCTATGCCTGTTATATGTCAAATGAAAGTTTTTATGTACCAATTATACCAATATTTTATACATTTTATATTAATTTGTTAATAGTTTTACTTTAAATAAGTCATGTCTGCTGTGGTTCATCTAAAATAATGTTGTGTTTTATTAGATTATTTCTGTTTATTTTAGATAAGCTTTGCGTGATGTGCTTAATCTGAACCTATTTTATCTTTACTACCGTTGTCTTAAATTATCATCTTGTCTATTTTAATCTCAATATGCAATAAGTTAATACAAATCAGTTTCATACATTTTATAATAGATTTCATTTATTTTCTGTACTTTTTTATTTAATGTATACATGCAAAATATTATCTGAAATAATTATGCATTGGTAGTATTTATTTTAATTCATTTTAAACACATTTTAATTTAAAAATATTCTACAGGCTATACTCTAAAAACTATATTCATTACTTCATTATTTTTTATTTGACATTTGTTGCATCACTAATAAGCCTGCAGTTTTTATGATCTCATAAACAGCCTAATTTATAAATGCAACAAGTTAATCCAAAACTATTTAATACATTTTTATAATACATTTCACTTATTGTGAGTAACATTTTTATTCACTGAAATAATTCTGCATTGTTAATATTTAATTTTATTCATTTTCAATACATTTTAGCTCAAATATTCCACACAAGGTTATACTCTATAAACTGTCTTAATTTATCATTTTTGATGATGCATCCCTTTTTTATATTAATTGCACAACTATTTTGCATGCTAATGCATAATAGTTAAAATTTATAGTAATAGCACATATAATAAAAGTAGTAAATATAGTATAATAGTATATATAGTAAAAGTTTATACTAATATAGTAAATTGTAATAGTTTATGTATAAAGCCTTATACATAACCTAATTTACATATGCAATACATTATTCCAAAAAAAATTATAATACAATTTATTTACATTTTTATTTACTGTATACATGCTTTAATTTATCAGAAATAATTAAGCATGTTGATGTTAATATTAATTTTAATCATTCATTAATTAATTTTCTTTTTGTTCTGCAATGTTAATGTTTACATTTTATATTCTACATTCTATACAATGGATACTCTAATGCTAATATGCTAATTTATTACCTAGTACATAGCCTAATTTATTCTATGCAATAAATTAACACAAAATTAGTTTGCAATACATTTTATTTAGTTTACTTGCAATTTTATTTACTGTATACATGCTATACTTTATCTGAAATAATTGTGCATTGTTAATATTTAAATGGGTCAGTTGGCTTTTCTATGTGGAGTTTGCATGTTCTCCCTGCTTTCGTGTGGGTTTCCTCCGGGTGCTCCGGTTTCCCCCAGTCCAAAGACATGTAGTACAGGTGAATTGGGTAGGCTAAATTGTCCGTAGTGAATGAGTGTGAATGGGTGTTTCCCAGAGGTGGGTTGCAGCTGGAAGAGCATCCGCTGCGTAAAACATGTGCTGGATAAGTTGGCGGTTCATTCAGCTGTGGCGACCCCAGATTAATAAAGGGACTAAGCCGAAAAGAAAATGAATGTTTTTAAAACTGTATTCATTTTATAAGCATTGTATTTTATACAAGGTTAAGCTCTAAAACTATTTTCAATTTTAGCAATTTAAACTATTACGCATGCAAATGTATGTACCTCACACAAAGCCTAATTCATACATGCAATAAATTAATCCAAAACCACAATACATTGTATTTATAAAGTTGGCATTTTAATATCTGCCTACATGTTGAAGTTTATCTGAAATAACTTAAATTAACTTATAATAACTTAAATTTAACATACATTTTATTCGAGATATATGCATTTAATTTAAGACATTCCATACAAGCTATACTCTAAAAACTATATTTGTTATTTTCATAATTTTTAAATTCTTTTATAATTTAAATTTCACATTTAATGCACAACTATTATGCATGCAGATTTATGAGCCATATTTATACATTCACAACTTTCTTTTGCACATATAGATCACGATTAAGTATCGATCATTTATCACATACACGCCTTAAAAACTGGATTGACCACATATCGACACGCCTACTTGCTCTTTCGCCAATTTACCATAGTTCAGCGACCGTATTTACCTTGCGTTCCTCAAAATGTGCATTTGCATATTTGACGTAAACACCAAGAAAAACACAACTGCTTCATAGCTAGTATAAATAGTTATTTCTTGCATTAAAACAAAGCTAGGTTTAGACAGTTAGCAGAAGGTTGTGCAAGCAATAACGTCCGTTTTGAGACGTGAATTGCACTTACCATCCTCTGCTTTGACGCTGTTTTGTAAAGTCACTGCGATCAGGATGCAGAGTGAAAGCACGGCGGATTCCCTCATCGCCATGCTGGAAACAGACACAGAATGAGTGCTGAAGAGCGAGCTGCACGCTTTTATTTACACCATTGCATAATCTGCACACACTTTGAACTTTGCTATGGAGACTGTGGTTGCCAGATTGCTTAAACCCACCTTCTCGCGTGTTTATCTCTGCTCAAGTCGCAGTAGAAATGGAATTTAACGATACATTTGTTTGTTTATTTCACAATTCTGACTATTTTTCTCTCAGTGAACCAAATTCAGATATTTATGCTTAATAAAACACACCTAATTTATGAATTAAACATAAAGACCGTGAAATTTAAATTTACAATGTTTATTTTGCTAGCACGGTAGCCTATTATTTAGGTAAACAATTAGGCTAATCCGTACAAGTTAATACACTTAAAATTAAAAACTCTTTTGGTAATTTTAAAGTAGGTGTACACACATATATTATGTATTATACATATATACAATCAAGTCCGAAATCATTTATACCCCTGGCAAATTCGATTTTAAAGTTACTTTTATTCAACCAGCACAAATTTTTTTTTTTTTACCTTTGAATAAAAAACAACATGCCTAAAATGATTCCCTTCTCACTAATCAATAGAAATGTCTTTGGCTGTGTCCAAGACCGCATACTTCCATATTATACAGTATAAAATCAGTAACTGCAAAATTTACAATTCTCAAAATCAAAATCTCACAATTCTTACTATTTCCACAATCATAAAAGGTCAACTCATCACTTGAACGTTGTCTTGCAATTATGATTTTACATCTTGCAATTTGAAAACTTTAGAAACAAACAATTTTTCGAATTTCGACTTTTTGACTTAGTCCCTTTATTAATCTTGGGTCGCCACAGCGGAATGAACCACCAACTTATCCAGCATATGTTTTTTGCAGCGGATGCCCTTCCAGCTGCAACCCATCTCTGGGAAACATCTATACACTCTCATTCACACTCATACACTACGTACAATTTAACTTACCCAATTCACATGTACCGCATGTCTTTGGACTTGTGGGGGAAACCGGATCACCTGGAGGAAACCCACGCGAACGCGGGGAGAACATGCAAACTCCACACAGAAACGCCATCTGACCTAGCTGAGGCTCAAACCAACAACCTTCTTGCTGTGAGGCGACAGCACTACCTACTGCACCACCTCAAATATTTCAAATAAAATGTTTTCAAATGCTTAAGTAACTATTTTAAGCAATGTGGGGAACGTTTTGAGGGGGCCAAATATTGTACAAAAAGGGCACAGAAACATAAAAGCAACTAATATTAACATTTAAAACTTTCAAACTAAATTTTGAGGATTACTCCTAATCTTTCAGGCCTTTCCTTAAATATTATTTACTTAAGCCCAATCTCAATTCTATTTTTGTACCCCTACCCCTTCCCCTTGGCCTTTGAAACAAAGTGTTATCTAGCCCTTCCCCTTCCCCTTAGCCCTACACCTTCAAGCTAAAGAGAATAGGGAAGGGCTAAGGCAGGGGTGTCCAAACTCAGTCCTGGAGGGTCGGTGTCCTGCATAGTTGAGCTCCAACTTCGTTCAACACACCTCACAGGAAGTTTGTAGTATACCTAAAAACAGCTTGATTAGCTGGTTCAGGTGTGTCTAATTGGGGTTAATTGGAAACAAAATATGCATAACACCAGCCCTCCAGGACCAAGTTTGGACATGCCTGGGCTAAGAGGTAGAATTGGTATTGGGCCTTAGAATTATGTTGTTAGCTATTTATAGCTTGCCAATTTTAACATCTGTATGATTAACAATGCTACAAGTAAAATCACATGTTTGGCAGTGGTAGCCAATGGGCTCGGGAACTATTGGGGCTTCCAAAATTCCAGCATGGTTTCAAATTAATTCAAATAAAATTTTAAAAAGCAATCAAGTGCCTTCACATGGAAATGTTTTATGATTATTAGGGATGTCCAGATCTGATCAAGTGATTGGAAATCAGGCCCGATCACGCTGTTTCAGAGTAGATCGGAATCGGACGTTACCTTCCGATCAGGACTCGAATATACTGTATCTGTATATTATTTTTTATAACATCTATAGTTATGCAGTGGCACAAAGTTAGACCTCTTTCTTGACTTGACACAAAAACAGCAACGTGTGCGGCATGACATCACTTTGTTGCAGAGACGCTATTGGTTAAATGCCAGCAAAGTAGAAAACAAAAGCAGCTTGAAGCGGAAAGCTGAAGGCATTATAAAGTTGATGATGACAACATTGCCATAGCAAGCTGTGAGATATGTAAAAGTGGGACTGCCTGCCGGCTATTTTAAGTTACGATGCTATTTGTTTTATATCAGATTTTTTTTGGCCAAAAGTAAAGAATTGATGTCATTTATTACCTGATTGTTCAAGCTTCATCACAGAAGTGCTCTGTTTGTTAACAGAGTTGGATCTTAAAATACGGTGAATTTAAATTGAAAAAAGGAACGTCCTAGATCTGTTTCTTTTTATGTATTGAGTATCGGATCGGGTTTGAACTCAAAATGAAACAACTCTGACTCCACTACATTCCTAACATTTATTCATTTCACAGTGCATAGCTACATTAGAAATAAAGTGTGAGTTTTTAATTCAGATTTTCAAAGGTTTGAGAACCTCTAATGTTTATTATTCATAGTGACAGACTGAGGGGATCCTGTTCGGCAAGCCAATCAATTATTTAATGGTGTGATTTCTTTCAACCTGGCAACATATTTAGCTTTTATCAAACGGTGGCTGTAATTTATGAGACTCCCTTTACCCTACTGCCTATTCATAATGACGACTGATGACGATTTTGATACTCACCTTACATGGACCTGCAGTTGACGAATGTGTGTTTCAACATACTGTGCATAAACTTGTGCTAACTGTACCTTAAACCTACCGTGCAGCGATGACTAGAATCACACTGCTCAAATACACGAACAAACAATTGCAGCACTGAAGTACTTGAGCAGTAGCGTGTGAATCTAGTCGTCGCTGCACGGTAGGTTTAAAGTACAGTGTGAGATTTAAAACAAACTTTGCTTTTCAAAACAAACGTAAAACACGTACATACACCTAAATTACTCGCATATACACTGTTGGATGTTCAAAACAATACGAAACTTGCTTTTAAACTTGCACGCATACACTTATCATACACTTTCCTGGCATAAACAAACAATCGAGTTTATATGTATGTGTGTGTGTGTTAATGTGGGTGTTTATCATAGATTGTAAAAGGGTGTTTATGCAAGAATCGAGTTTATAATGTATGAGTTAAGCGAGTAACGTTATGCATCAAGGTATAGTCAAGTTTCATATTATTTTGAATATCCAATAGTATAGATGTACATGAGTTATTTATAGGTGTGCACGTGTTTTATGTATGTGTGCTGTACAGTTTGTTGAATGAACAAACGTTTGTATTATCCAAATATTTTGAAGTGAAATACGTACCCTAAATTGAACAATTTGGTCGGAAAACTGTGTGTGAACTCTACCACCGCAACGGGCCAGTGGCGCAATGGATAACGCGTCTGACTACGGATCAGAAGATTCTAGGTTCGACTCCTGGCTGGCTCGATTCTTTTGAACTTTGATTCTCGAGTCGTTTAACACTGGCGCTTACGTTATAGGCTAACATTGCAGTGAGTGAATACAGGACACACCTTTAATGTAGGCGAAGGTTTATATCTGGGTCAACATGTATAGTGACAAAAACCGGGCGTGTTTGTTGGGTCTTCGACTTAAATGAATCTCCTCATTGTTCCCAAAGTTTTTTTTTAGCTCATCTTCAAGAAAAGAAAGCTTTCATATATAGAGATAGATAGATATAGATAACAAAAATGTAAAAAGAAAAGTTAGTGCTAGAGCTAGTGGCAAGAGCTAAGGCAGGGCTATTCAATTAGTTTGTCTGGGGGCCAGTTCATAAAAAGCATCTCAAATGAGGGGCCTGAGAGATGTGACTTGCAATATAAGTGATGATACAACAGCAATATAATTCCATATGAATCAAAATCAGAAAGAGCTTTATTGCCAGGTATGTTCACACATACGAGGAATTTGTTTTCGTGACAGAGCTTCTACAGTGCAACAGGATAACAGAGACAGGACAAAAAACAGATAATAAATATATTTTAAAATTTTATGCTGTATTTTGCTACTTAAGAAGACTTTTTCTACATTAAAACGTTAATATGTTGTATTTTGAAACTACATAACATCACTGCATTGTACAATATGGCTTTTTTACAAACATATTCAAATGTTGTATTTCGAAGCATAACAAAATCAGTGAATTGCTCAAGTAGGCTTCTACATTCAAACACATTCATGTTGTTTTGAACTGTGTAACAATTAGGGATGCAACAATTATAGATTTTGGTTGTACGATTATAGTCTGAAGAATAATATTGGTTTAACGGTTATCACAATTATTATGCGTTTATTAAATTCAAAACACTACAAGTTTAGAAAATCACATGAAAACTGCTTATATTTTGAAGTGTTGTTTATTGCTGCTCAGTAACCAAACACAGCACAAAATATTAATAAAATACAAACAATAGTCTATTTCTCTCTTTGGACTTAAATGAAGAAGGTTTTGATTTAAACATGAGTGATAATTTTACAATGAAAATAAATGACAAAATGAATAAATAAATAAAAATAAATAAAAAATAGCATTTGTCTATTGTTAATGTAAGCTATATATTAGCAAAAAAAATTTATTGAACTGTTGTTATTATCTGCATTCATACATAAATAATCATTTTAATAATTTGTAATAATCCAACGTATCTTTTGTTTACATTGTACTGAAAGCCAGGCACAACTCTCACCATCGGGAAGCCAATACGGAAGTAACTAAAACTGCAATTCATCGACTCGCCTTGGGGGGCTGGCCCCAGGAAGTCCAGGTAATTTCTGACTGTAATGGGAAATGGGAAGTTTAGTTTGGAGGTTAAATTCATTTTTTAGTTTTTCATCATAATTATATTTTAATGTTTTGTCAATGTTTTTGTGAAGGTTTTGTTTGGGTACGGGTTCGGTTTGAGTTTTCTTCAGTAGTTCAGATACCAGTGTGTTTAGAGGATGAGACATTTTAGGTTTTTCATTGGCCAGAAGGGCTTTATATTGGACAGACTGGGGGTCCAACTGATGCAGGTGCAGCCAGAACTGAACAGCTCGTTTCTGAAGTTCAGCGGGTATAAACCCAGTTCAGCCCTGCAGGCAATGTTAGAGGTGTTTCTGTGGATATGTAAGATGTTTTTAGCAAATTCTAATTGTGTTTGTTCAATTAAACTTTTATTCCAATTTTCAAATTTTAATACTGGTCCCCAAATTTCACTCCCATATAGTACGATTGGTTTGATAATAGCGTGATATAATTTAATCCATGTTTTAGTTGGTAACTGTAATTGGCCAAAGCGTGACTTTATAGCATAGAATGCTCTACGAGCCCTCTCACTCAGAGTCTTGACAGCGAGACTGAAGCCCCCAGAGGCGGAGATCTGGATACCCAGGTATAGTAACTGCTACAATGCTCTAGAGCTTCTCCTCTGTATGTGAAATGGTATTTGTGTCCCTGAAATCTGGCCTTCTTCTGGAACACCATGACTTTGGTCTTGTCCAGATTGACCCTCAGTGCCCATTCCTCACATTACTGCTCCAGCAGAGTCAGCACAGCCTGTTGAAGACCCTCTGCTGTGGGAGGCAGCAGCACCAAGTCATCCGCATACAGCAGGCACTTTACTTCTGAGTCAAGTAGAGTGAGGCCGGGGATGCAGTCGGAGCCGTCTAGAATGTCTGCCAGATCATTAATGTAGATGTTAAACAGCGTTGGAATCAGGCTGCAGCCCTGTCGCACCCCTCGACTCTGCTGGACAAACTCTGTTCTCATATTTCCAACTTTTACAGCGCATTTCCTTTTCTTATACATGACTTCTATAATGCTATATACTTTTCCACCAATGCCAATTTGCAACAATTTGTATAACAGTCCATCATGCCAAATAGAATCGAAAGCTTTTTTAAAATCAACAAAACAAGAGAAAATCTTTCTTTGTTTGTCTTTTATGTTTTTATTTATTAAAGCATGAAGGAAGTAAATATGGTCAGATGTTCTTTGTTTTGGTAAGAAGCCAATTTGCGATTTATTTAAGATGTTCTGTTTTGTGATGAATGTCACTCTCCGGTTGTTAATAATATTGCAAAAGAGTTTTGCCAAGTTGTTGCCAACACAAATGCCACGTGGTCCAATTCATAGGGGTAAATTTTGAAGCCATTCCCATTCACACTGTTTCCAGGGCTAAGGGGAAGGAGTAGGGGCACAAAAATAGAATTGGGATTGAGCCTTAGTGCAGCGGTTCTCTAGCATTTGATGTCCACTTTTCCCCACAGAGTACTTTAACCCTAATAAAACACATATATATACTGAAAATGTTAATCAGTGTCTTATAAGGACTGATTTGATTTGACTGATTTGACTCATTTTGTCAATTTGATTTACTTTTTCTCTGATAGAGAACCTCTTGGATTCAGGACACAATGTAAAGGTTCAATGTGGATCAGTGCATGCAAGGTGCAAAAAAGCCTTAAAATATTTGAATATGTGTCTGTTATTTATATGTACTTTTATTTTATACCGTTTATTTTTTAAAGGAATAAAACAAAGCTTCAGCTTTAAAAATAATTATAATAGCCCGCACTAAACGTAAAAGGAAATGTGTTATGTTAAATGTGTTCTTTAAGGTTTAGCTAAAATTATACAGCCACAATTTATTGAACATTTATCATTTTCAGAATCAAACATATATAAGCATTTTTTACAAGTTAGTTGTAACGGTAGACATGATCTATAACCTAATTTCTACACATTTGTTGTAGCCTAGTATTGGAAAGTTTCCTTCAAATTACGCAAAAAGCGAACACTGACTCCTGTCGACTGCAACTACGTGTTTTCATGAACAATCTTCTATGCGTTGTTTAGTCCTCTTTATCCATTGGGAAACAGTGCACAATATTCTTGAATAGGAGCTGCTCTCTTTCCTTTTCTTATTCTCCGAGCATTTTCAAACATCATTTGTTTGAATATTTTGTAAGATGTCGCGATTCTTATGGACTTTGATTCTGAAGTTAGTTTGCGCAGTGTTCGTCCCTTATCATTAAAAAGTCTTACAAATCACCGAAAGTTGACGTGAAAAAAACGTTTGTATTTCTTTTTGTTTTCTCTCATGTTGAGCAACAACAGTGAACTGCTGCCCTCTCGTGGCTAAATTGGTCGAAAACTAATAATTCTTTTTTAAGTTTCTCATATATGGTGTGTTTTCGTTTTCAACGCGACACGTTTTGTCAAGAGGTATTCTGTCAGTAAATATTTACAGGCATTATTTTACGTTCTGATTTGAATTTAAACTTCGCAAGTAGACATCCACTCTTATCCCTGCTCTTAACTCTGGTTTAAAAAATAAATACGAAATTTGTATATATATGCTTAAGGTAAGCTTGGGGTAGTTTAATAAACAATTGACTGAGCGTTTAATAAACAATTTAAAGAGTTGTATTTCGCGAAGCTGACATGAAGAGAAACATCTTTAAAATAATCAAAATAGTTTAATAATGAATATTCATAAGTTGCGTTTGTGACTCTTTCAAAAAATGTGCTAACTAATTGAATAAAAGAATCGAGGATAGCCCGTATGTAATGACAACGTACATGCAAACGACTCGAGAATCTGAGTTCAAAAGAATCGAGCCAGCCAGGAGTCGAACCTAGAATCTTCTGATCCGTAGTCAGACGCGTTATCCATTGCGCCACTGGCCCGATGAACAAATAACGACCAGAATCACCAAAATGTATACATACGAACAAATTATGCAGATTTGTCCCATAAGTTTACATGACAAACTCCAAATATATACGTCGTATAAAACAACGTATTTCAGATAACAAGTTTTCAAATATTTAACGCACATAAAACTAGACGTTTAAAACAAACAATTTATTGTATACATTAAAACCGATTATTTCGCAACACATTTAAATCGGTATTTATTAGAAATGATTCGATAAAACATGTTTTAAGTCTATTAAATAAAAAGGATTCACTGAAAGGGAACGAGTATTGAAGAGTCTCCACGTGCTGAGAGAAGCACAGGGGCTGATAATTTCTGCTCAATAATCATGGCGACATCATTACACGAGACAGTTCTTATCGGAATATGTGATGGAGCGATTGACAAGAAGAAAAACGCATCTTACTGCACCAACAAAATTGGAGATAGACCGGTAAAGGGAATGTTATTTGTATATAAACCCAAGGCTCTATGCTAACTAAGGAAAGCTAAACTCTGCTTGACAGCTAACTTCTGTGGCTATTTTGCTGTTACTAAAATCCGTATGGATACTGAAATAGGTTTGACAGAGAAATTAAATTCCTTTGCTTCTTTAAGTAATTATTAAGAGAATATAATTACTTAAAGGTAGGTTATGTATCGCTAGCTAGTTCGCTAACTAATGGCTAACTAGAATTGGAGTTGTATTGCTCGATTAATACTAACGGCTTGAACTGAAGACATTCTAGATTTGTTTTGAAGCTAGGCTATTATATAAAGGCTAATATGTCCTGAATATCTGTGGAAAATTAGTTTAATGTCTGTTGCGATGGCTTGTGAACGCTAAACTCAGTTGGCGTATGTACGCACGCCGTATATGACGGGCCAGTGGCGCAATGGATAACGCGTCTGACTACGGATCAGAAGATTCTAGGTTCGACTCCTGGCTGGCTCGGTTCTTTTGAACCGGACTTCATTTATATAATCAAATATATAAAAAATTACATTACACATGCTAAAGAAAAACGTTTAATAGTAAAATTGGCTGTTAAATTACCAACATGTTTATAACATTTTGTTCGGTAAACAGATTATTAGCTCAAACAAACTTGTTCTCATATTGGTGATTCATAATTTGGCTATTGACTATTTTTAGCTCAATAAACTACGTGCTGCTTAATATGCTGCTTATTAATAGTAAGGTAGTAGTTGGTTTTAGGTATTCGGTAAGATAAGGGATATGGCACAAGGTCGTACTTTTTTGACTTATTTGACTTGACTATATATTAATGAAGAGTTCAGATGGAAAACCATCTAAATCCATTAGACCTCTTTTCTTGTAGATGAACATTTTCTATCAGGCTCCTTTTATTAGATTCAAAAGTTTCATTTTATGTCTAATGATAAGGTTATTACCTAGTAAATAAAATACCTTTTTTCAAAAATGTCACTTTAGACAAATATTTGTTTTTTAACAAGGTAGATTTTCTTTTGCGTCAAAACCAGCTAAATTCACTTGTGCTTTTTATGCAAAACCCTCTAAATCCACATATTGAGACAAGACATTGTAATTAGTTGAAAACCACTAAAGATGCTATTAGAAATTGTTTTACCAAACATAAAACAAATTACTCAAACCACCTAAAATGAAAAATATATAAATCTGTCAAGTAAGTGGCGGTTCATTCCGCTGTGATAAACCAGGGAAAAGCAGAAGGAAAATGAATGAATAAATGAATGAAAAACAAGTTTAGATTTGTCCACCCGTTGGGTTTTGGACACGTATGCATCACCATATGGGGCATAACAATTGGATGTGTGTTTGGATATTACTCAGTTTTTGACCACACTTCCTTATTATTGTTCATTTATTTGTTTGCTGGAAATTAGAACTGAGTTTAGAAATAGTTTTGAAACAAATCTTTGTGCTTAACAAATTAAATTAAATATGAAGGCTAATGGATGTCTTCAGTGGGGTTAATTTCCACCTTTTCCTTATCCACAAAAGTAAAGGAGTAAAGAGTAAAAGTAAAGTAAAGAGAATATAAAGAGGCCAAATGGAGGATGTTTTCTCACTACTGTTTTCTCACTAGTGAAGCATTAATTTTTTCCACTTACAAAGCCATGTAAATAACAAATGCGCTGTTGTGCGTCGCAACTGACTTTTATAGGGAATGGGATAGGGTTGGGCGATGTTGACCAATTTGGCATCGCACGATGTCTAAGGTGAAACATCGTGATGGACTATGGCATAGTCGTCGTCGTAGGCATCAGTAAATTAATTATTCATGAATAATTAATTAATTCATAAAAAAAATAATTATTTGTAGCCTACCGTTTCAACTACCTGACCCACATGGTCTTTGTTTTATCCATAACCAAATCATAAATAAATAAAGATAAGTTACACACAAATTACCCCCTCTCAATCACTTTTTCCGCAGGACTCTGGCATGAATAGGCAAAGTGATCTGTGTCGTAATAATGGCGTCGACAAACTTGGTTGGTAAAAAAGGTGCACAACCAACAGGAAACAACCAACATTATCTGAGGTTTTGGCAAAAATTTCTAAGTATAAGTGTGAAAGCGAATGACTGAAACAGTGTACTGATGCTGTAACACGTTACCTGATAGATTCAAAAGACCGAAGAGTCATTAGATAAAGACAAGATTAATTAAATATCACATTTAACAACTAAAGTGAGACGCGATGCAGCGGGACATCGTGTTGTGGGTTTTCAGCAAGTGGTACTTGTATAGTGGGGAGGGAGATCTGTTCAGAAATGCTAGATGAAATGCCAGTGTGGACGTGGATAGTTTTTGTTCTAAAATGCCATTTTCAAACTAAGCTGTATTAGTGTAAACGGGGCCTAAATGTGTATTTTTCGAGAGCGGGTTTGTGAAAGGGGGCCGGCTCAGCATCATGATGTCTATCGGCGACGGATGATGGCATCGTCTATCGACCCAACCCTAGAATGGGAGATGAGACTCTGATTGGTTTAACGCACGTTATACTCAAAACACACCCATAACTCATTATAGGGATAAACATGATGTTTCTTTTTACAATGAATGGTGATGGAACGGTGATGGAATAAAATTGGACTCTGTGGATGCTGTTTCATATGATTTGCTGAATTTTATCTTCACAGGACCTGCTTCCAATAATCACTCTCCAGTATCCCTCATGCAGTCTGTGTCAGAGAGGCCTTTCTCATGTTGTGCAGGTCTACTGCCCTCTTGCGGCGTCTCCTTACCACAGAACCATCAATGTATTTGCCTGCACCAACCCACAATGCTATGGGAAATCAGAAAGGTAGCATCCTGTTATTTCAGAATGCCATAAGAGCTTATTTAACAGCCACATTTGTTTTGTTTTTACAATTATTCCTAGCGATTCTGACCAGATTGCCCTGGTATGTTAGTTGTGTAGATGTTTAAAATAGCTCTTATGTCCAGTATTGTGTTCATATTTACGATAATGTTTATTTATGTAGCACCGTGGTCCTGCAAGACTAAACATTTTGTTCCACTGTATATCCACACATAGCGTAATGACAATAATGCTTAACTTGACTTGACTTCCCTCTGTAAAGTGGAAATCAAACTTAGAAAACTATTTATAATTTTTTTTTTCTGAATTAATATCTTTTTTATTCAAAGTGTGATGGAATTTTAGCTGTGGTTATGGCAATGAAGAAAGATTACAACAATTTCTGAAGGTTACAGCAATAAAATTGAGTAGGAAATGTAGAGGACCTTGCTTTGAATGACTTCAGCACATTTTTAGTCACATGGCAACACTCACAGGACGTTACTAGTCTCTCACAGGACAATGCCAGTCTCTCACGGGACAATGCTAGTCTCTTACAGGACAATGCTAGTCTCTCACGGGACAATGCTAGTCTCTTACAGGACAATGCTAGTCTCTCACGGGACAATGCTAGTCTCTTACAGGACAATGCTAGTCTCTTACAGGACATTCCTAGGCTCTCACAGGACAATGCTAGTCTCTCACAGGACAATGCTAGTCTCTCACAGGACAATGCCAGTCTCTCACGGGACAATGCTAGTCTCTTACAGGACAATGCTAGTCTCTCACGGGACAATGCTAGTCTCTTACAGGACAATGCTAGTCTCTTACAGGACATTCCTAGGCTCTCACAGGACAATGCTAGTCTCTCACAGGACAATGCTAGTCTCTTACAGGACATTACTAGTCTCTCACAGGACGATCCTTGTCTCTCACAGGACAATGCTAGTCTCTTATCCCTAACAGGACAATGTTAGTCCTATCCAGCTAGTCCTATCTAGTGAGTTCTATCTGTGAGCTAGTCTCTCTACTAGTTTCTTAATTCTCATAGGACAATGCTAGTCTCTCACAGGACATTACTAGTCTCTCACAGGACAATGCTAGTCTCTCATAGGACAATGCTTGTCTCTCACAGGACAATGCTAGTCTTTCACAAGACGTTGCTGGTCTCTCACAAGACATTACTAGTCTCTGACAGGACAATGCTAGTCTCTCACAGGACATTGCTAGTCTCTCACAAGACATTGCTAGTATCTTAATATGATATTCTCTCACATGAAATGACTAGTATCTTATCTCTTACAGGACAATGCTAGTCTCTCACAGGACAATCTTAGTCTCTCACAGGACAATGCTAGTCTCTCACAGGACATTGCTAGTCTCTCACAGGACAATGCTAGTCTCTCACAGGACATTGCTAGTCTCTCACAGGACAATGCTAGTCTCTCACAGGACATTGCTAGTCTCTCACAGGACAATGCTAGTCTCTCACAGGACAATGCAAGTCTCTCACAGGACATTGCTAGTCTCTTAACATGATATTCTCTCACATGAAATGACTAGTATCTTATCTCTTACAATGCTAGTCTCTCACAGGACAATCCTAGTCTCTCACCGGACAATGCTAGTCTCTCACAGGACACGACTATTCTCTTTCAGGACATTGCTGGTCTCTTGAATGACAATGCTACATTCTCACAGGACATTACTAATCTCTCACAGGACAACAATAATCTCTCACAGGACATCACTAGTCTTGAATTTGTAGGTTGTAGGAATTTGCTCTTTAATTTTGATCTCTGTATATCTCTGTACACCTAGTTGGATTGTCCTGCGCTCTCAGTGTTTGGACGACGACATTAAAGAAAGTCAAGACCATAAAACCACGGAGTGCGCAGAACCTACAATGTCAAGGACAGACTGGTGCGATGAAGCTGATGATTGGGGGATGGACGATGAGTCGGCTAACAGTACTGTAGAAAAGCCAAATGGCAGTGTTGGTGAAGGAACTGATGTCAGCAGCAGGCTTCAGGAGCTCTGCATTGACGGTGGTGCGGATCATCAAAGTGCTCCTCAACCAGACAATGTGCCTGTTTTCAAGCCGTTCTACATAAGTGTCATGGAGGAAACAGACTTGGATGGTTTTCAAGATATGGATCATGAAAATGAACTGCTTAGAGAGTATGAGGAAAGGGAGAGAGTGAATGTGGAAGAGATTCAAAGGTAAGTTTTAATTTTTCTGAGGGTACCTAGATGTTAGTTTTGGAACCAATTAATAAAATAAAAAATAAATTAACTAAATGAGATTAATATAATTATTTTTTTTTATTGAATCATAGACATCTATTTAAATTTAAACTGATCATAACTTAACAACACCTTAAATGTGGGCAAACAGGTGCTGTTTATCCATTAATAATATTAGCATTCATTTTCCTTCGGCGTAGTCTCTATTCATCAGGGGTTACCACAGCATAATGAACTGCCAACTTATCCAGCATATGTTTTACCCAGTGGATGCCTTTCCAGCTGCAACCCAGTACTGGGAAAAACCCATACACACTCAGACACACTCATACACTACAGTTTAGTTTGTTCAATTCACCACATGTCTTTGGACTGTGGGGGAAATCCGAGCACCCAGAGGAAATCCATGCCAACATGGGGAGAACATGCAAACTCCACTCAGAAATACCAACTGGTCCAGCTGGGACTCGAACCAGCGACCTTTTTGCCCTTCCAGCCACAACTCAATATTGTGAACACTAAGGCAGTACACTAAGGTCAATTTTGTTTACCTAATTCACCTATATCACATGTATTTGGACTGTTCAGAGACCCACGCGAACACACGGAGAACATGCAAACTCCACACAGAAATGTCAACTGGCCCAGCTGGGACTCGAGCGGTGAGACGACAGTGCTAACCACTGAGCCATCATGTTGTCTATTGTATCATTTTTGTTCATAATTGCACTCAAACATGCATCCGCTTCATGTTCTGAATGCAGTCTCTGTTCATCTGTTTTTTCGTAAATGTACACATTTATAATTCTAGCCAACTTACTTTGTAAGCACTTAATTAACATAAAAGTTGGAATGGAAACAACATTTATTAAATGTTATATTCAAATTTTTAATTAATAACTAATTAAATATATAAAAAATTACGTGCAATTGATTATGAGAAAACTTTTCATCCCTGTTCAATTGAAATGAGTCACTGACTACGTTTACATGGGCATCAGTAATCAAATTATTTGCGGGTAACTGAGTCCCCAAGACCAGGGGTTCTCAAACTTTTCAGCCCGTGACCCCCAAAAAAACAACGTCAGTGACATGGACCCAACACATTCCTCAGAGGTGGTTATAAACAAAATGTTGCACACACAACAATAGGCCTATATAAACATGAGCAAATTGACAACACAAAAAAGTGCAACAGTCCAACAAGCATATGCTATAATTTATATAGTCATTTATCAATTTGTTTAATTTAATATTATATATTCAAAAAGGCGGCAACACCAAAGCTCCAAAAAGCCCACACCTTGTATCAGCCTTTTTAATTTATTAAATTGTAATTTTTGGAGCTTTATTGTTGCCGCCTTTTTGAATATATGTATTTTTGCACTTTTTGCTGTTTGGCTAAGCACCCATTTAAAGTGATGTGCTTGCTTTTGGAATTTTTTTATTTAATATTAACCTCACGTATTGAGACTGGCGGGCACAATGTTTTCAGCACAAGTCTATTCTTGGTTTAATTTTGGAGGCCACCACCATGATCATCCTCAATGTTCAGTAGTGGCCTGTAATTATTTTTAATATTTTTGATTGCCATAAAGGTGTCAGAAAGTTTAATTTGGTGCTATAAAATCAATCTGCTGCAGCGGACGCTATTGCTGTGTTGTTACTCTAACGTAAACACACCAATCCAATGAAAAAAAATTAAAAGGCTGATCGCTTTTTATTTGCATGTTGTTGCTTTTTTTAATGTATAACTATTAACTACTATTTTAATCTTTGGTGGGTTATGGATAAAATATGGCAATTCTAATTGTTGAATAAAATTTATTTGACTTTTGGAAACCTCAAAGCGACCCCCTATCATTGTCCCACGACCCCCCAGTTTAAGAACCACTGCCTAAGACTATATGTTGTCTACCATATTTAACCAGGCCCCCTAACTATCAGTTTTGACAGCAAACAGAAATGGTGTTTAAGTTAAGTTGTAATAACTCTTCTCAAACCCTATACCTGATCTTTCAGAATAAAATGCCTACTTAACTATATCCACTCAGCTCTCAGTAGAAAAACAAGCCACCCCTACTGTTTGCTTATTTAAAAAATTTGGCTTAAAAAGGAACTGCATCACAATATGAAAAGATAATAACGAGCGCAGCTTGCGGTTCATGTGGACTTTAATCTGAACAAGACAATAATATGATTAAGGTGTTTACATGAGTTGCTTTTTGAATGTTCCTTTCATGATGTCACACATAATTTGACTAACGTCTGTGCTGCACTTCAGTAATGTGACAAAAATGGGCATTTTCCACATGTCTCTATCCGATTTCTGTTTATTTTGATTATGACTTTATTCAGATTAAGGTAATCAAAAATCGCTGTTTACATGGTAGACTCACTGAGTACGTTTACATGGACACCAATAATCTGATTTTAATATCATTAATACAATACTCGCGATTTTTTATTAATTTAATCTAAAGTCATAATCGAACTAACCAGAAATCAAATTAGGACAAGTGGTGCGGTGTCAATTTCCAAACAACACTCTTCCAGCCATTTATAATCGCATTCAATATCTTGTTTGTCACGGGGGCATGCATGAAATGTTACTGAATGAAAGCGAAAGTGGCAAACTGCAGTTAAAGGGGACAAATTGAAAATGAAACACCCGAAATTACAAAAAACCAAAGGAAATGTGGATAATGTGGTGACGCTATGACGTTAATTATATTATACGCTATAACATGTAAGACGGGATCATGAAAGGAACATTCTAAAAGCAACCCATGTAAACACCTTAATCATATTGATTTATTCAGATTAAGACAAATAATTTGATTACTGATGTCCATTTAAACAAAGTCAGTGAGAAACCTCTGATTGTGATATATGAGGGTGTCACCATTCAAAATTAAAGTGTGCCATTTTTGCTTGTAATGAGTTAGTTTAACTGCCTCATTGCCTCATTAGGACCATCATAAATTAATGACGTACGGCAGATATGAGCAAAATCCTGGAAAATAAACTGTAGAATTTTGACCAATGTGAGGGGTTTACTCACGCGACTTCTTTTAACCATTTTGGTCTATTTAGAAACTGCCAGATAAAAGATTACCACACCAAAAATAATAACAACAAAAATTTTTTTAACTAATTTAATCCCTGGAACAAAATTGACCTACAGGTTTGAAAGCATCCTTAGGGTTTCTTTAATGTCGTGAATCTCTAAAATAAAATGATAAATGCTGCACTACATGACAAAATTATGTATAACATTCTCTTTATTATATATTTTATTTTGTTATAGTTGTGAGCGTGGCGAAGTTCTGGAGGAATATGAGAAGGGCACAGCCAAACATGGAGATGACGTGTTCACCGGTTTCATGAAGAAAATCTCTCTTTGTCCTGAACAAGTGTTACGGTGATTGATTACATTTACATTTCTCTAACTTACTGGGATGTTCAGAAAATTAGCTCCAGACTGATGATCATTTTTGTCAGATTTGATTTATTCTGTTGGCATTCACACACCAGCTATATCATAGGTCTCAAACTCAATTCCTGGAGGGCTGCAGCTCTGCACAGTTTTGCTCCAACCCTGTTCAAATACACCTGATCCAACTAATCAAGGTGTTTAAGAGTAGTCTTGACCACCTAGATTAGTTGGATCAGGTATGTTTGATTAGGGTTGGAGCAAAACTGTGCAGAGCTGCGGCCCTCCAGGACTCGAGTTTGAGACCTTTGAGATACACTGATAAATGTCATCTGATAAATAACAAATAAATTACCTTTACACGTTAGCAACTTGCTATTGGCTTATAATGCCATCCTAATAGGTTATCAAAACATGCAAGGAATGCGCTAAAGCATGTTAGCAACTAGAAAACGTCTTTTCTCAGCAATAAAGTGCTCACTGTTTCCGTACACATTATGTTTTTTGTCAGAATTCATCTCATTAGCATATGTTCTAGCTACTACAACAGCTATGAGTATGACGCAAGAAGGATGTGCAGATAAATCACTCCAGCATTTTAGCTTAACTTGCTAAAACATGTAAGCAGGCTATTTATATATTCTAGTAATGTGTTAAAACCTGTTAGCAATGTGCTAGAACATATTATTAACTAGATAGCATGCTAAAATGCATATATGTAACTATTTGTCAGTCTATCTATCTGGCTATTTATTTAATTCATTCATTTTAACCGCTGATATAGCGTTAAACCTACCTATGTCTATCTTGTCAGGAATTCTTAAGCTAACATAACGTTTATCTTAATAAAGTTTATTTGGTTTTACCTTATTTGTCAGTAAAAAATATTTATTTCAAACCAAAAGTATATATTTTCCGTGTTTTTGTCAGAATTGATCACATTAGCACGTGTGCTAGCTACTACAACAGCAATGAGTATGACACAAGAATAATGTGCCGATAAATCACGCTAGCATTTTAGCTTAACTTGATAAAACATGCAAGCTATTTATATATGCTAGTAAAGTGTTTAAACCTGTTAGCAATGTGCTAGAACATTAACTAGATAGCATGCTAAAATGCATATATGTATCTGTTTGTCAGTCTGACTATTTAGTATATTTAATTAATTCATTTTAACCGCTAATATAGTGTTAAACCTACTTGTGACTATCTTGTCAGGAATTCTCAAGCTACCATAATGTTTATCTTAATAAAGTTTATTTAGTTTTACCTTATTTGTGATTAAAAAAGATTTACTAAAACTAAATGTTTGATAATTTTCAAACTAAAAGTATATATGAAGAGTTTAGATGCAAAAACCTCTAAATGCCATCTGACATTTTCCTCTAAAATGAGCATTTTTATCAAGCTTCTGTGTGTATGTTCAGTAACATCACTTTTAGGGCAAAGAATAAGTCCTTTTCCTGGTCTTTAAAGTGAAATAACTCAACATAAATAAAGGGAGATCAGAATAATGTTCATTTTCTAAGGAAATTTCAAATGGCACTTTTTGCATCTGAACTCTTCATATTTTCTATGCGTTTTTGTCAGAATTTGTCTCAGACACATGCTAGAATTTTTTTACAGCAGGAATGAACACGATGTGAGCTGTGTTGTCTGATTCAAGTCCAATTGATTCCTTTAAAGAATCAAAAAGATTTATAACTGTTCTAGTCTGTTTTAATCCTTTTTGTTAGTTAAATGTTCAATGAGTTCAATATTGACTCCATCGCCAAACCCAAAATCAGTTTTTCAGTTATGACCAATCCAAAACGAACAAGAAATTTCTGTAGACTTAAAAATAAAAGCTGTAATGCACTTTAAACACCCAAACATCGTATATTTAGAATGTAGTGACCATCCAGTGCATATATAGAGTGAGTTCTGTGTGGATATCACAGTATTTTTTGGTTAGCAAAAAGTGGAGATTCTTTATATTCAGCATTTTAATATTTACTCAGTTTTAATCAGATGTAATATCTCGCCTTACAGATACAGCTGGAACGGATCACCTCTGTTCATAATGAAGCCACCTTGTAATGCTAGTCAAATGGTGCCATCCTGCAGTCACTGTGGAAGTCAGAGAGTTTTTGAATTTCAGCTTATGCCTGCATTGGTCAGTTTGCTGGGTAGTGCAGACACAAACTCAGGTAAGGAGGGTTTTAAAATATTCTCAATTCAATTCATTATCATACTTTTTTTAAAGGGGTGGTCTACTATGATATCGTATTTTAAACTTTAGTTGATGTGTAATGTTGCTGCGTGAACATAAACAACATCTCTAAATAGAATACACTTAAAGTTTAGTGCAAAGGAGACATTGGCTTTTACAGAGTTAGCAAAGCCTACAGCAAATGAAGTTTGAGGACTACAAACAAATACATTCAGGATAGTGAGATCACAAATGCTTCCCCATGCGCACACACCCTTCGCATTGAAGGGGCGTGGACTGAGGCACTGTAATGTTAAAGCAGAGCAAGCTAAAATGCCGTCTAAATGCTGCTTTTCCACAGAGCTTCTTCTGTTTCTGTATTTGGGCTTCCAAAGGACACGACACAAAGAGAAGTGCTTACAGTTTAATTTTAATTATGTTCCAGAGAATTATAAAAAAAGATATAGCTAGTATTTGACAAAGCACAGCTTCCAGAATTTCTCCCAGTTCAGTGCTGGATTCGGCTTAAAACTCCTCAAAGTAGGAGCATCTCCAACCATAATAGACAAATCTGTGGATTGAGAGCCACAACCTGTAAGTATTTTTATTTGTTAAAATTGATCTATTATATGCATTGTTTCTAGTATTAATGGTATGGTGTAGCAAGGATGTAAATAAGCATAATAACAATTTAAATACAAATTCATATTTATCCGTCAAACGCCTGTAAACACCCACAGTCTTCACCAGTGCTGCAGTGTCTCTCTATGTGGCCACTTTCCCTGTGTGATACATCTCAAATAACAAACTCGTAAAAGACATGTGAACGTTTCATATTACTTACACATGCTTATAACCCGAATATATGTGAAAGACACTTGTCAGATTTTATTTTAGAGAGTAGGCATGAGGTTCAACCGTGTCCTCTTCATTTTATATCTAATTCATGCTCACACTGACATGGCTATACTGACTGACATTATTTACACAGCAGACGCTTCCTGGTATCGTGGAGCCGATCCGTGAATTACAAGCACATTATGTTAGATGACCAATCAGAGCCTCTTGAAGGCGGGCTTTTGGAGGAACTAAGAAATATGATTATTGTTTTCATGTTAGCAGAGTAGCAGTATATAATTAAAGTAAGATATATAAAAAAAAAATTAGATTTTTTTTTTTTAACAAATGAAGCATGAGCACACATTGCTTTGTATCTTATTGTAACCAGGGTTTGACACTGACAACAGAGGTGCAGATCCACATGCAGGTTTATTAGCGAGGTCAGGCAAGCAGTGGTCAATACAGGGGCAAACAGATGTATGAGGTCAATCCAGAGTCGTAGTCAAATTAACAGGCAGATGGTCACAAGGCAGGCAGTAAACAGGATGAAACAAATAAACAAGGCAAAGGATCAAAAACACGGCAAAGGCAGACAAAGGAAACGTGTTGTAATGTCAGTATAGCAGATAACAAGACTCAGCAATGAGTGTCTCAATGTGAGCTGTATATATGCGTGTGTAATCAGTACTTGAGCAGCATCAGCTGTGTGTATGCAATCAGTCAGGAGGAACCGGTTGTGTGTGTGTGTTGCATGACTAAATATGTAGTCCATTTACAAGCAGATTTGTAGTCCTATGTGTGTGTGAGTGTTTACCAGCGACCTCTGGTGGTTAGATCGCTGGTGATCATGCCACTTATAAACACAATCAAGCCTTAAAAATACATTCTGGACCACCACTTTAAGACATTTTTTCATATAAAAATGTGAGAGGAGCTTAAACCTAAAAGTTCATACTCATTTTGTTTTTCAACCATTTGTGTAAGGAGCTATAAAATACAGTGAAATGTCTAGTATTATGTCAAAATAAATAACCATCTGATACAAAACTGATCCGTCAGATTGCATTTTACAATAATGAATGGCTAACTGTATATTAATACTTATGTTTGTGGTATTAAAGCACTTTTATTTTTTTGTAACTTTCAGAGATTTCACTGGAGTTTGGAACAGTTCTGTCATATACTTGCAGAAATAGTTGTTGGACATCTGGATCAACGGTTCCAGTGGAGGAATTTCTTTTTGTTCAGCCTGACCCAGACCAAAAGTATTTCAAATGACATAAACAATCATTTATCATTAATAAAGGTAGTTCACCAATAGAGTGCATTCGTGCCCACTTTTTCCAGCAGCTTTGGTCCTTAACGTATTATTCTCATTAAGATTTAAATCACAGTGGAAAACACAGTGTAACTCTATAATTTTAAGGGAATAAGGTGACTTTAAACACTTTAATAAACCTAAAGTACAAGTGTGGCGGCAACCCCTTATGCATGACTGCTGCCTAAACAGAAACCAAACCTTCTGGAGACAATAGTGTGACTTGTGTTGAACTTTTCCATCTAGGTTAAAACATCAGTCAGAGACTTTATATAAGTCCAATTAATTAAATTAAATAGATGAATAAACCATTACAGAGCTTCGGGTGTCAGAGAACAGCAACACAGACAGTCTGTCAGCTGAGCACACACACACACACACACACACACACACACACACGCTACCCCCCCCCCCATCATTTCTATTCAGCCCCGCCCGGGGGCACTTCAGTAAGAAAGATCCTCCATCCAGATCAGTTCAAATATCAGCTGTTAAGCAGAACTGCTAATCTGCACAGAAATACAGTTACTGTACATACAGTTACACAACAGAGCCCCACAAGAGAGTGAGCCTGCGCCCCTCCCATCTGTGATTGTTCCTGTAAACGAGCACACTCTGAAAGGAGAGTTGTAACATTTTGGTGATAACAAGTACAGAGGAGTTAGCTTCTCGGTGATCGGTCACACGAAGCCACAGCTGTTATGGAGTACAGTTATATGAGGTTAAGCACATAAGATTATATGAGGATAAACACATCAGCATAAATTCATGTAATTAGTTAAAAGCAGAATTAAATTAATGCAAGGATTAGTCAAATAATGCATAGAACAAAGTAAAAAAATTCTTTCACTTACTCATGCACTCAATGGAGCTAGTGACGTCACTGTGAGTCGTTGGGTTAGTGGCAGGGTTAGGTGTTCACATTAAAAGCATGCATGTGCACTCAGTCTGCAGTCAGACCCTTCCCAGCAAGTTTTTTTTTTTTTTAATGTCTGATAGATGTCTAGACATAGTTGCCTTGGCTATAACAAGGCTAAATTTCGGCTGTCAGTAAAAATCTAATAGATGTCCAAGAATAGGCCAAAACTAGACTAGTCATCAAAAAACAGAAATAAATGACTCCACATATAAAGTCTGTCTTATCTGTCTATTTGACGACTAGTCTAGTTTTGTTCTTTTCTTAGATGTCTATTAGATTTTTACTGACAGCCCAAGTTTAGCCTTGTTTTAGCCAAGCTGTCTACGTTTAGATGTCTATTAGACGTCTATTAAACACATAATTGTTTGCTGGGTTTTCTCTGGAGATCCTCTCAGCACATCATTCTGTTCCCACAGCTCTCAACCATGCCTTTGTTAACGTACAGTGATCAAAATGAGGAAAATCGCAATGATTGTACTATAGCACGAAGAAAGAGAACATCCTTCAGCCATTTTAAATATAATCACTTCTGTTTTACTAGCCTCTCAAGGGACATTAGCATTTGTCAGAATGTATTTATTCTGTAGGCATACATAAACCAGCTACACTATCTGATTTGCAAATAAATTACTAATTAGCATGTGTGCTATGTACTACAACAGCAATGTATGACACAAGACACATTGTTTGATGTGCAAATAAATCATGCTCACATTTTAGCTTAACCTAAGCTAAAACATGCAAACAGGCTATTTATCTATGCTAGTGATTTGTTAAAACATGATAGCAATGTGCTAGAACATGCTAAAGATGTGCTGAAGCATGTTTTCAACTAATTATCATGCTGAAATGCCGCCAACCTGATTTCATCAAGTAGGACCTGTTCCTGGATTAACATCTTTGTTGATCCTGGAACAACATTACAGTCAGCCAATCAGCATTAAGGGATACGTTTACAGTTTATGTAAAGTTTAGGCTTGTGGTTAGGTTCAACCTGACTGTTCTCCTATTCTCCTCTGATTTTGGGAATAGTTTACAGTTATGTTTGGGTTTAGGGGTAGGGAATAGCTTTTGATTACGTTTTCCAACAAAAATTATGTTCCAGGATCAATGTTAATCCAGGATTGCATCGTAGGCTACTTGCCAAAATCCTGACGTGCGCTGAAATGCATATGTATTTATTTGTCAATCTATATATCTGACTATTTAGCCCGGGTTGTCCAAACACGGTTCTGGAGGGCCGGTGTCCTGCAGATTTTAGATCTAACTTGCCTCAACACACCATAGCTAGCCAAGGTGTATCTGATTGGGGCTGGAACTAAACTTTTCAGGGACCCCTGATTTAGACTAACAACTAATATTAATTAATTTAATGAAACCATTTTAACAGCTAGTAGACTAGTATTAATTATAGTATTTAATTAATTACTACTCATGACTATCTTGTCAGAAATTCTCAAGCCAACATAACATTTATTTTTATGAAGTTTATTTAGTTTTACTTCATCACTACTCTTTTACTAGCCTCTCACAGGACATCAACTTCTCTTGCCATGACTGAGTAGATCATCCTATTGGCCTTCAGGTCTACAACCTGCTGTTAAGAGGCTTTCAGTCACAAATAAGTACTGCAAAATAAGAAACTGAGTAGACATTTTTTCTAAAATATTCCACCAGGTGTAGTTTAACCCCTTAACAGACATCCTTTTTTTTCGTCTGAATATATTTTTCTCTACACGCTTTTGTGTAAAGCTGATCTTAAATTTGCAAATTATGTGTAACATGACTGTATAACCTGTCATTTTAAAGTGCGAACTCCGAATGGGGGGAGACAGTTCGGGACTAAGATCAATAACTGTGAGGTTTCTGAAAGTGTTCTCTAATTTTGCTTAGTGTGTTTTATCTCCTCAGTAGCCACACATTATTGTGTCCTCCCAAAATGTATCCTTCCCCAACTTTGAAACCTTGTAAAAAATAAAAACAAAGGTGCCTGAGATTGCCCAATATTAATTTCAAATAGTTAAATATGTGTGTTGCTAGATACAGTGTTGAAAAAAGATATTTAATTTTAAGAAATTACAAAAGAAAATGTAACCCATATGGTACAAGTTAATAATATGCAACTTTTTGTCGAATATTTACATGATAATACTCAAATACGCGTCCAAATGTAGAAAATCTTTAGATTTTAACAATAACACTCAATTGGTTTAGTCAAAAGCTGCAGTTCTGAACACTGCCGCCTCCCGTGCGCATGCGCAGTCAGAGCAGCGAACAGCACTCAATGCTCCGGCTTTTCTCTCGCGAGGAAGGACGCCATTATCGGAATACTCACAAACAACACGAGAATTCATCATTCACACGGTAATATAAACCATTCTGACATGCGACACCTCCTGCTCTCCGCGCGCTTCAAAATATGGCGCTTTACATTAAAGAAATGCGCATTATCTCGCTGTTTTCGACTCAAATGTGTCCTGCGTGCCATGAAGGGCACAAATGAGGCCTAGATGCATTTCACTCTTGTGTTTTGAGCTGTTGGTTAGCAGGCGCGAGCTAACAGGCTACATGAGCAGGTTAGCAGTACTGTGCTAACTAGTGTAAACCACTGGGTTTATCATTGGTACTATTTCAGGAGCTGCGACTTTATAAAGAGTTTTGTGATGTCCGAAACAAAAAAGTGTTGTTTTTTTTTTTGTCTTAAAATGAAATGGTTGCTGGAGTTAAACTAAATTTGGCTTGTAACCTAGTTATAATCTCAGCTGCTGCAGTATCATGTTTACACTCAGAATATGTTTGTATTCTTCAGTATTATACATAAGTCTGACGAACTGTATGAGTTATATTAACGACATTTTTTCACCACCACCAATGTTTTTAAATGTGTTTTATAATGTTATTTATTTCCTGTGTGCTCAGTAAATATTATGAAAATATAAAAATAAACACAGACTCATCTTTAACTCGCCCTTCATGTGTACGTTAGTATATATATATATCATAATGCATAACGTTCGTCTATATATATATATATATATATATATATATATATATATATATATATATATATATATATATATATATATATATATATATGTATGTATGTATGTATGTATGTATGTGTGTGTGTGTGTGTCTATATATATGTAAATGTCTGAAAAAGTACCAAGACTTTTATTTTGTAATGTTACATAGAAATACAAATTGACGCTATGTACCATGGTACATTAATTTCATAAATAAATTGTCAAGCTATTATTACTGTAATAATACCATAATATATATATATATATATATATATATATATATATATATATATATATATATATATATATATATATATATATATATATATATATGCGTGCGTGTTTGTGTGTGTGTGTATGTATATATGTGTGTATATATATATATATATATATATATATATATATATGTATGTTTATATATAAACATATACATAAAGAAATTTGAATAAAAAGTCAACTGAACAATGAACTTGAACAAATAGATATGTATAACGCACGTATTAAGTTTATAATATGCACTGTTTTTATTGAATTCTCCCAATATTTACACAATAATACTCAAATATGCTTTAAAAGGCAGAAAATCTTGAGATTTAAGCAATCAAAAACTCTTCCATTAGTTTGGTCATCCTAAAATAGCTGCAGCACTGTCACTTTAAAACACAGGTGTCAAATCCAGTTCCTGGAGAGCCACAGCTCTGCACAGACACAGTTCTTTCTTTCTTTCTTTCTTTCTTTCTTTCTTTCTTTCTTTCTTTCTTTCTTTCTTTCTTTCTTTCTTTCTTTCTTTCTTTCTTTCTTTCTTTCTTTCTTTCTTTCTTTCTTCCTTTCCTTTCCTTCCTTCCTTCCTTCCTTCCATCCATCCATCCATCCATCCAACCATCCATCCAACCAACCAACCAACCATCCATCCATCCATCCATCCATTCATCTTTTACAATTTTATTTTTGAGGATTTAACAGTAATAGACACAAATGAAAGATGTTTTGGCTTTTTTGATATCAGCATTTAATAATAATAATAATAATAATAATAATAATAATAATTGAAATAATATTATGAAAAATGTAATACTTTAGAATTGTTTAGAATGTATAAATACTGTGCTATGTGTTTTTTTTTCTTTTTTCTTTAACCCTCTATGCCAGGGGTGCCCAAACTTTTTCTTATGAAGGGCTAAAAACTAAACTTGACTGAGGGTGGTGGGCCGGAGGTAAATATACCAAAAAAGTTGTCACTATAATTTCCTAATTTATTATAATAATTCATTATATATTTTATTATATAGTTTAGTTAATACTATAATTTATTGTATGTAAAATACTTGAAATGTATTAATAATTATACATTTTTGTTACATTTTATAATGAACATCTTACAATAAAAAGCATGAACATTCCCATTTCATTCATTCATTTTCTTTTCGGCTTAGTCTATTAATCTGGGGTCGCCAGACTTATCCAGCATATGTTTTACGCAGCGGTTGCCCTTCCAGTTGCAACCCATCTCTGGGAAACATCCACACACACACTCATTCACACTCATACACTACGGACAATTAACCCACCCAATTCTCCTGTACCGCATGTCTTTGGACTGTGGGGGAAACCGGAGCACCCGGAGGAAACCCACACGAATGCAGGGAGAACATGCAAACCAGCGAACAGGCGACCTTCTTGCTGTGAGGCAACAGCACTACCTACTGTGACACTGCGTCACCCCTACAATCCCATTTATAACGCTAAAAAAATAGACTTTGCCTTTATTCACTTGCTGTCTTCTGCAATGTCCGCTATCCATCAAGTGACTATTTAATTATTTATTTTTAATCTGATTTATTCACATCATTTAATTGAAACATTTTTTTTTCAGTTTGCTTTTTTGTAGCTCAACAGTTAAAAAACAAAAGTTATGTGAAAAAATAAAAAATGACAATCTCTGTTAAAGGCATTCCCCATCATTCTCCCTCTCTTTTCAGATGGGATGGAGAGCAAAACAAAAGGTTACTAGGGTTATGGCCCAAGTTTGGGCATCTCTGCTCTATGGCATGGTTTTTTGGTTTTAGAAGGAAGAAAAAAGCACACTAATTTGTGTTTTTAATAAATCAATCATAAAATGTGCTCCCCCTAGCATCCCCACCAGATTTTGGTTTGTTGCAAAAACATACATTTAAGGCACTAAAACACTAAGGTTTTCTGCATATTATTATACATGAAATTATAGCCATAATTACATTAAAAATGTTTTAATTCATCAAAAACAATATCAACATCAAAAATATTTCATCAAACACCAGCCATAAATGGTGTATTGGGTCATGTGGGGTACCGATTGAATTTACATATTTACCAATGTTTATTATTCACTGTGGAACCCCAGAAGGCAGATGTTGGTGAATGTGAAGTAGAGGTGGGTGCCACATTTTCGTCACTTGGCTTTAGGTCAGGGGTACCCAAACTCAGTCCTGGTGGTCCGTTGTCCTCTAAAGCTCTTTTGTTTTTATTCATTTTTATCATAGTTCTACATTTGATTATTTCAGTTCTTAGTAGAATCAAATAAAACAACAATAAAAGGTTTTAAAAATGCAATGAATAAATGTTTGTGTTTTAAAATAGTTTTGTTGTGGAAAAAACCCAGTTTAATTAGCAATTATAACATATTTTAGAAATATTATATAATTGTATATAATTAGTTGTAATACTGTTTCAAATTATTTTATCCTCTAATAGTTTTATTGTTTTTGTTGACTATAATAACACTAAATGATAACCCAATCCCAATCAGTCCCCAATTATTTATCGGTTACATTTTTCTGAAATGCAGGTTTGAATGATGTCAGAGCAAGATTTAGTGGAAATAGTGCAGATCGCAGTGGCGGATTTGAATCATGAAGGACACCAAACAGGTAAGTCTACCTTATAATAATTATGGTTATGTTTGTGGTTTTCTTCTATGTGTTTAATTTTTATTTTATACTAGATGTTCTGGAGAGTAATGAAGACTCTGATCAACCAGGGAGGAAACGAGCAAGAATTGAGATCAGTCAAGAAACATCTATTAAGGTAGCTTTCTAATGTCATTAACGGGTTGTTTCACCATAACCTACTCATCCACGTCCATATGTTGTGCCAAACCATCAAAAGTTCAAATTTTGGTTCCTCCTTTGGAAGTCTATTTTCCCAGAACTATGATGCTTCATTCAACATTTAAAAAGGAATAAATAAACATAAAGAAAGCAGTTTAATCTAAGTCTAATTTTGGGCTTTATTCTCATAAATAATAATCGTTGAGTAAAAACTGAAGGATTCTCCTCATTGGTTATTGTGCATCAATCAATCAATCAATCAATCAAGAATGCTTGCTCGTTGTTTGATGATTTGTGAGTTTATGTTCACCATAAAAACAGTTGTCTTGGAATTGAAGTGCTAAATTCATATGGATTTGCTTTTTGATCTCTTCAAGAACATTTTGAAACATTTAAGTTGTGTAAAGAGAAACTTAAATCTGCTTGGTTTGTGTTCTAAAGATTTCATATGGACAGGGCCAGAAAGAATTTGCGGACAATTTGTGCTATTTCTGCGCAGAAATTTGTAAAAACTCTGCACATTTATGCTGAATGATTTTGAGAATAAAGTAACTAAAAACTGAAAACATGGAATAATAAAATAATAACATTTTAAAAACTTTATTTAAGGTTTAAAATGCAGATCCACGTGTTTGGTAAACAAAGTCTCATATAATATATCTACTAAAAAAAACAGAAACTATTATATTACAAACTGTATTGTACATAAATCATATAAACATTTGCATATTATTCTATAATATTACTGAAAGTAATTTAAAATATATATTTACTCACATTCACGTAAGTAAATAAATATACTCGATAGGCTGAAAAATCTGTGTAAATCTGTGAATTTCTGCGGGCGCAGATTCTGTACGGGCCTACATATGGGTTTCAGTAACAGAATTTAAATTTTGGAATGAACTAAAATCAGGGTGGTTCTCAAAATCCCAATTCAGAACTCCAAATCTGAATGTTCAAAAGTCCAAGACATCCTTGTACATGCACATAGGTGTTAGTAAAAATATATATTAATAATGAGTGCAAAAGTGGCAAAACAGCTAGTGACACTTAATTTAAGTATCAAAACTAAACATAGGTTGTTCAAAAGTAAGTCTCAGATTAGTCTGAAGCTTTAGATATATTAAAAAAATTGAAGAATGAACTGAAAGGATATCAATTTGAACAAAATCCAGCCAAATCAAAGTTTGCCCGCGCATCCTGAAAACTGAAGCTTCTTTAGAAAGTCTTTAGAATTCTAGCATAAATTAACCAATCAGGAGCTTGCTGTAGTTGCGGCCATCATCCAGATGCTGCTCCTGGAGGAGTTGGTGAAACTCACCAAGCTGGGTGTACCTTTAAAGGATCTGATAGACCATATGTTGCCGAATGAGTCTATGCCATTTTTCCGCCTTCCATATCACATAAAATACAGCTACTCTCTCAACAAAATCCATGGCCGTCATTTTGCAACGAAACTGGAGCGATTTCACATCTGTTATGAAGTCAATTTTACGCACGAATAAAGCTAGTAAACTCAAAATGATCAAGCGTCTAATTACACGAGAATATCGCGATTTACTTGTACAAGGCATGTCCTTTGTAAATGCCCCATAAGAGTTCAGACCGGAGCCCAGACCTTGAAAAGTGCTTAACTAAACCTTTAATGCAAATAGTCTTTTAGCAGATTTTTTTGTTAAGGAGATTTTCGGCCATGTTTATATTCATTTTTAGACAACACAATTCTAGTTGAGTTGAGATTGTATTTGTTGAAATAACTCTGATTTTCAGTTAAAACAAGTCATTCTGTCCAACTTTTGTTTTCTGAAAAAAGGGCTCTAAATGTCATTTTGATTAGAAAGTTAGAATACGTTTTCTTAGACAAGTATAGAGTTATTTTTTTGCATTTCTGTGGAGATTCATCAGTTCATCTGGTATAATTGGTATATTTTACCGAGAACATTTGCATTTTTTTTATGTCTGTATTTCTCCTGTATCTCTCCAGTCGATGTTGATATCCATCAGTCAGGCGATTTGCCAGCGACTGGACAGTATGGAAGCAAAGCTGCAGGTTCTGGAGGTGACCTGTCGAGGTTTAGTGGAGAAGCTGGACACAGTGATGGGGAAGAACCAGTCAACGATTCAAGTACCAATGGTGTCCGGGTCCCCGTTTGGAGCCACTCAGACTTGTGACAAAGTACGCTGGTAAGTGGACCATAGGTCATGTGATTTATAAACCAGCACCATTCATTAGGTGGTTGGTTCTATTTAATTTTTCCTTTATTCCTGCCCATTTCTACCGCGTACAACATTTGGTTAATTTGACAACTGATTGTTGCTTACCATCTGATCTCCCCTGATCATAATACGTGTCCCATATTGTTTTGGCTTATCGTTGCATGTTGAGCAGTTCTATTTATTTTTGTATTATTATTATTGTTATTATTATTATTAGTATTAGTTGTAGTAATAGTATTAAAACAGGCTTTTTTAAAAAATGTTGCAACCTTTTTGCCCACTTATACTTGTACTTTTTTACAGTGTTGTTCCCCAGACAAATGTAATAGTAAGTGGAGACAGGACGAAGCCGGAAGAGACTTCGCCACGCACATCAGATTCTTTAGAGAACCTTCTCAGCAAGTGAGTATCACAGATTCCTATTTTGGCAGCACTTTACAATAAGGTTCCATTGGTTAATTTTAGTAAAAGTTTTTACGAAGATGAACAAAAAATAAACAATAATTTTATTAGGAAATGTACTATATTTTGCAAATGTTAGTTAATAAAAATAATGTAAAATAATAAAAATTCTTCACATAAAATTGTCAATGTAGGGGTGCTTTCACACTTGGTCTGAATGCCTGCTCCGAACCCAAGTTGGATTGTCCCTCCTCGGCTGGTTTTTATTGTCTTCTGAACCCCGGTACGCTTGCATCATAAAGCTGCTGTTTGTGTACAGCTGTTGTTAGGTGATGACCACAAAAGCCAAGGCACCAAAATTGAGACGTATGCACATCATGGTCATTTTGCTTTTACTGAATCTTTTGGTTTTTTGGTGCTTCACTTCCGTTATTTGGTGTGATTGCATTCATATCAGAAGTGAACCAGACCAGAGTTCACATGAACCATACCCCAGACCACCTCTTTCAGGCGGACTCGGGTACTGTTTGCGGGTGCACCCCCGAGTTCAGAAGACATCGCTCACACTAGCTAAAAGTACCATACTCTGACGTCAAACGAACCCAGGTGCAGACCAATTGTGCCAGTGTGAAAGCACCCTAAGGCTTCTTTGTGTTTTTGTGTTGCAGTACTGTAGGGCGAGGGAGACAGAAAACCATAGTGCTGAAGGTTCCGGTTCAAGAGGAGATTCAGGATGATCAGGAAAGTGGTTCGGAAACAAGCGATTCGGTGTCCAACAGCGGCCAGCCTCAAAATAACAACAACGTAACGCTCATCACTCTCAACTCAGAGGGTAAGATTCACAAATATTGGATGTTTTAGACTTAAAATGACCATTGTGATAACTAAGTACATTTGAGCAAGAACAGTTCCTATTGAAATGTTGGTTCTGCTTTATATATTTAGGTGGCCTTAATTACTATGTACTTACATTTCAGTTAACCATTAATCAATGTAATTATTATCTACATGGATGTAGTTATATTTTACAAATGATTTACATCTGTAATTATTTTCTGTAAATATATTTATAATTACACTGTTGACCATCCCTTACTCCCTAGCCACCCTTAAACCAACCCATACCACCAAACCTGTCCATAACCTTACTCATATCCCACCTCAATAACACCAAAGAGTATATAATGCACAAGACATGTCACTTGTATAGTTTTGAATGGGGAAAAGTGTAACAGTCAATATAGCGAACAAAGCCACGCCATCTAGTACAGGAGCCAGTCAAAGATCGCTATACACCAACGATTCTCTGGGGGAAAACCTCAGACCAGACGTGAGTTTCTCCAGATTTTGTGTGATATGAAAGTTTAGAAATGAATCTAAAGAGACAGTTGTTTATTTTTATTGGTGATTCCTAATATGAAGCTCAATCCTAAGTTTGGCAAGCAATTTTGGAGAATTTAATGTTTCCTTATTCAAACAGACTGCCCAAGCATACTTCCCGAGATGCATTTCAAAGATGGCCACCGAGTGAAATGACTTGCCTTAAATAGTCTTTGATAACACCATGAGTGTTGTGCAATACAATATTAACGCAATACATTCTACTTAATTTTCTTTATGTAAATACCTAGTAGTTAAAGGGATAGTTCACTCAAAAATGTAAATGTATATGTTGCTGCTTTCAATAGTATGGCAATAAATGTTGCGTAAAAAGGTGTTCACTTGCCTTTTGTACCATTTAAGACTGAATATAGCACATAATCAGTACCTGAGGTGATTATTGTCAATGTTGTTTGTGCTGTTGTTCAGCCACGACATCACAGAATCAGAAAGCATTTCTAAAATTGTAATTTTACGCTTTTCCCCTGTGGATGGTTACAATAAAACTCCTTTTAACAAGGAAAAGATAGCTTTATAAATTAGCCTTAATGCAGTATATTAGATTGGAACAAAAAATCGTTCAGTGCAGGATGAGTCATCAACTTTATTTGTTTTCCAAACGAGAGCTATCATAAATTTTGCATCTACTTAAAGCTAATTTTGTCAACGTTGAGAAGTGCACTCGCAAATAATCGTCCTCAAAGCCAACACACATGAACTAAAAGCCACAATAAAAACTCCAATTTTGATTTTATGGCATCTTTAAAGGAAATAATTTTAATTTGCCATCGGGATCCATTTGTTTTGAATTGAGCATGGCCTCACAAGAAGAGCGACGAATTTGATTGTGTACAGAAAAGGTTTGAAGACTCGGCAATATCTGAAATAAATCTGCACAAATAAGATAATAGCATGTTTATAGCTCACATGTGTTTGGTCTGCTTTGCGGTTGAGCGACATTTAAGCATAGAAATGTAGCGGGAAACGAGCTTGAAATATTAGAAGTGTGAACAGGCCCTGGTTATAGAAATCAAAGTATACTCAACTAAAGAAACAATCGAGTAATAATATAAACATGTTTTGGCTATCTGCATGTTCTCCCTGGACATGATAAAAACAGCTTGCTACATCAATAACAATAGTGTTGTGTAAACCGTCTGGTTGTATGTGATTCAGCGATGGGTCTTTGGTCTGGGGGAGGCCTGGGATTAAAGGGTTTGTTTTGATTGCTTAACTTCTGCTTTTGCTTTTCTTATTATTTGACTGGGTTGTTTTCCGAGTGGCGTCTGGGTTAGCTCGGTTAGTTCAAAGACGTTCCTCCACAAATATTCGCTCTGTTCACAGCTGTTCGTGATGATATTTAGTCAACGAATGGTACATTTGGTTCTTAAAAGGCTTTGCTTTTGTTTGTTTGGATTGTTTTCCCCTTGCTATAACCTTGTTCGTTGTTTTGATGTGAGGGAGTGGCGGTGACACTAGTCGGCTCTTTCATCTCGCAAACTGTCATTTTTGTCATGTGACCTTTTTAGTTAAAAAAAGCATGGCCATGTTTTACAGCTGTCTGTGATTGATGGATTCAAAGGGATAAAAACATCAAAGTCAAAATATGTTTACAGTTATTTCACTACATCAGTATTCAGACTTTAAAAAAAACTTAGAATAGAGAAATACAGACGTAATGAAATGACAATAACGATTGTAGTGACCACATGAGGATCACATTTATCAGTATTACAACCGTTTTGTTAAAACGAGTAACTGCACACTTAAAGGGACAGTTCACCCAAAAATGAAAATGTCCTTACTATTTACTCTCCCTCAAGTGGTTCCAAAGCTTTATAAGTTTCTTTCTTCTGTTGAAACAAAGAATAAGATATTCTGAAGAAAGCAGAAAACCTGTAACAGGATTTACAGGGAGTTTTCAATATTGTAATAACCAGTCATTGTTTTAATGATCATGAACATTTGCAGTGATTATAGTAATCATCAGAAGATTTGAAACCATTATTTGTGACAAGGCTATCCACACATTTTCTTTTCTTTCAAATATTTTTTGTACTTTACTACTTTTTTAGATTCACATTAGATTACACATTTTGACAGATATTTTACTTCATTCCAATGTCATAACATTCTTTATTTTTTAATCCATATTTTTATTTGAATTTTTTACATTTATTTTGAATCCAACATAGCTCAACCTGTGGTTGAGAGACTCATTGTAGGTAAAAGAAGCTAAATTATATAAAAAGATTAGGGCTGCACAATATTGAAAAAATCTCATATTGAGATATTTAATTTTTCTGCGATAAGTATTGCGATATGAATACAGCTTCAGAAGATGGTTTGAATAGTTCTATTTGACGTTTTTTACAGAAATTTAATAATCACAATGCAAAATATATATATTTTCTTACTTTGTTCTGTCTTGTTTCCAGTCCAAATATAAAAAAATCTTAGACCAAGTAAAGATATTATTTAGTTTTCACCGTCAGGAAAAATTAAGTTTTGCTGTTGCTTGTTTTAAAAATTTTGTGCCCGTGGGGTAAGTGAAATAATCTTGTTTTTGTTTTGAAGTGTAGATATTTGGACAAAGAAACAAGACAAAAACTCTTAGTAAAAATTTTTCTTCTTTGCATAAATCATATACATTTTATATAAATACAGGGATTAAATACAATTCTGAAGCTCCTGGTCAACTATAATTCAGACTGGACATTGCATATCTTTGCCATGTGTTTATTGCAGATGCGCACATTGCGATATCGATGCTGAAATGATATATTGTGCAGCCCTATATTATATTATATTATATTATATTATATTATATTATATTATATTATATTATATTATATTATATTATATTATATTATATTATATTATATTATATTATATTATATTATTGATTCATTCATTTTCTTTTCAGCTAAGTCCCTTTTATTAATCTGGGGTCGCCACAGTGGAATGAACCGCCAACTTATTCAGCATTTGTTTTTATGCAGCGGATGCCCTTCCAGCTGCAACCCATCACTGGGAAACACATACACACTTATTCACACACTCATTCACTACGGACAATTTAGCCTACCCAATTCACCTGTACCGCATGTCTTTGGACTCTGGGGGAAACCGGAGCACCCGGAGGAAACCCACGCGAACGCAGGGAGAACATGCAAACTCCACACAGAAATGCCAACTAAGCAGGGGCACAAACCCTATCAAAATGTAAAAATATTATATGTAGAAATAAGATTTGGCTTTGTCTGTGAATTCACTTCTCTCATATTTTTATTTTAAATGTACATATTCCACATTTTTCTTATATTTTTACTCTTAACGTCATCAGAGGCAATTTACTCATTAAAATATCATTTAACTCTCATGCTTTGACAAGACACAGAAAACCACATCCATCCCACAATAAACCGGTATATTTCTGTCTCAGAAATGCCAAAAACTATATCTGTGACAAAAATATAGCAGAATTTATTTAAAAGAATGCATTCATGAATACTTAAATCAACATTTTCAGCTGTCATTTTTCTCCAAATAAAGACACGGGGTCTTTTTAAAACAGTTTAAGCAGTATTATACTTGCAAAGTGTTTTAAACATAATGGCCACCAGGGGACACTCTTGCTATTTGGTAAAGATTGTGCAGAAAACTCAGGTCTGCTTAGACGTTGAGGGATGAATTCTTACCCCATCCACACATATTTGGAATTAGTGGTTTACTGATATTAAAAACAATGGCTGATGTTACATTTAGTCCTCAGTAGTTCTGAATAAGACCTTGTGAGAGTCACATTTATAGACCGAAATGGTTCATGTGAATTAAGCTGACCTCTAAAATTTGAAGCATACATATTTATTTTAGCAGCTACATTTATAAAGATTATTGGAGGTTTAATTATTTAATTATTAGAAATGTACTATTGGTGTGTTTATTCTCACTATGGTAAAGCAAGAGCAACTTATTGTAATTTAACAATGTACACTATTCAAGTGAACTTTCAATTAAAAATAAATGTCATGTAAATATATTTTGGATAATATTTAATTAATAATTCAGTCCCATATATATATATATATATATATATATATATATATATATATATATATATATATATAATTTTTTTTGCAAAGTTATTTGAATAAGGATTTTATTTTCATTTGAATTATTTAGTTTTATTCCATTTGTTTTGTGCTTTTGCACATTTTATTTTATAAGTATTGTTAAAAAATGTGTTATTTAGTTCTGTTTTCCTTGTGGTTTAATTTTAGTCAGTTTTTGGCTTTTGTTTCCCTAAATTTTCAAGATACCATTTACAATTTCCGTTTATCTGTGAAAAATACATGAAAAAGATACTTGTGAAAATACTTACAAAACTAGTGTTTTAAATATTTTTAAAAAGTGCTTAGATTTTGGATAAAGTGTTTTAAATAATTAGTTCTTTTTGTAATATCTTGTAATTTATGTTGCTAAATAGTTAATAAGTAAATATAAATTATTAAGAAGTAATATAAATATTTTGGATTTGCATAAAACAAAAATTCTCAAGTCTGCGCATGTCTCTGTGGTGTGATTTACCACTTCACGACTGAACAATGCAACAATGCAAAAAAATGCAGGGAAATAAATAAATAAACAAACACACGATAAAGCACAATAAAATAAAGGTTCACGAGCTGTCACTGGGGTGGTAACTTTTCAAAAGTTACAAATTTGTACCTAAAAGGTCCATATGTAATTTTTTTTTTATTAAAAACAGGTCCATATTAATACCTAAAAAGTGTTCCTCCTAAAATGTTTAGGTACTAATATATAGGGCTGCGCAATGTATCGTTTTAGCATCGATACAGCAATGTGTGCCTCCACAATAGTCACATCGCAGGATCTGCAATGTTGCCCATAGTGAACCATAGTTAACCTCACTGCTAAGTTTACCCATAATAGAGTGAAAGTTTATCATTTCTGTATTCTGTACCTGAATACTGTTTGACTCCCCAGAAACTGTCAAACTGTCAGCAATTCAAACCATCTTGTGAAACTGTAATCATATCGCAATATTTATCACAGAAAATTGAAATATCATAATATCAGATTTATCCAATATTGTGCAGCCCTACTAATATACACTTTAGAGGTACCAATATGGGCCCTTTAAGTACAAATGTGTACCTTTTGAGGAGGTACAACCCTGCTCACGTACCTTCATTTCTGAGAGTGGACAGTGGTGTGAAAAACAGATGTTTGTCACACTTTAATCAAACAAATTTAAATAAAAGTCAAAGTAAACATATCACGCAGTTTTTAAATAATTAGTGATAATGAGTGTTCATGACTCCACCATAAGAACAAGACGGGGGTAAAAATGGTTTCCATGGCAAAGTTTGAAGATGAAAACCACTGCTGAGTGAAAAGAACATAAAGGCTCGTCTCAGTTTTACAAAGACTTCTGGAAAAATATGATTTTGTAAAATATATTATGTACTGTCATTGTGGCAAAGGCAGTAGAAATTAGTTATTAGAAAATAGTTATCTAAACTATTATGTCTAAAATATGTAGATGAAATCTTAACAGCACTTGGGAAATAATAAAGAATAAATTTTTTACTAGATTTTTTACTAGATTAATATATTTTTATTAATTAGTTCATGTATTTATTTATTTATTTATTTGTTTGTTTGTTTTATTGAAGTGCCAATGTACCTGTCAAGATGGGAATACTGCTAATATTTGGAAAAAAAAAACATTTATTAATGTTAATATGCATCTTTGTCTCTCCTCCACAGAGGATTATCCGACAGGAACGTGGCTCGGTGACGAAAACAATGCTGAGATGCGTGTCCGCTGCCCAGTTTCTCCAGCTGACATGTTGCACATCAGCACAAACTGTCGCACGGCAGAGAAAATGGCTCTGACGCTGCTGGACTACCTGTTCCACCGCGAGGTGCAGGCAGTCTCCAACCTCTCCGGACAGGGCAAGCATGGCAAAAAACAGCTCGACCCACTCATGATCTACGGTATTAGATGTAAGTCTGATCAGAGAACAACACACTGTGTGTATGACTATTTTGAATTAGGGCTCATTCACACCGAACACATCTTTGTTTTTAAAAGCGCAAGACGTGGCGCTCATTAATTGAGCGCAGTGATGCCATATTATGAACGGGATGTAACAATGACAATAATGGACCCATTAGAAATAGGAAAACAATATGTTATGATAAGCACTTGAAGATACATCATATAACTCAGGATGTCTTGGCACAGCCACAATGAGCACCTTCTCTGCCATGATATAAGTAAGGAATAATCAACTGTTTGCCGTGCGTTAAAGGATTTTAATGCATGACGTGGAGGAGAGGGGCCACATGACTTTAACGCACTGCAAACCGTTGATTATCCAGCTTATTCCGTGGTCATTTGCCAAGGTAGGCATAAGTTTAAAATAGTTTTGCTCTTTGCAGTGCAATATTTGTCTGAATTTTTGTCAGTTTTGACTTGTTAGATTTTCTAGTCCCTCCACTGAATCCGCTGTGACAGGCTGATAGGCAGACAGGTAGAGAGAGTAAGAACGTGCGCATGTGCGTGTTGTTTATACCTGCTAATATTAAGATGCGATTTCATCAATTCGATCACAGATGGACAAATAAGACATTCCCAGTCACACCTGGAGTGTTTCCAGTCACACGTTTGTCTACTTTCTACCAGTTCTCTGATTACTGATTATCAGAATACTGTTATTGAGCTATGTGATTTCGATTCATTAATTGAAGCTGGTGCAATAGAGTTGTTTTCTACATGGTTCCAATTCACCAAAAGTACCAGTTCATAAAAATCATAGGTTTAAGTATTGAACTACATTTGTTTTGATTCACTAAAAAGAACCAATTCGTATGAGTCATATTGTTTATGAATCTGACTGCTTTGATTGAGCTATGTGATGTTGATTCAGTAAATGAATTGGCGTATTAGTATTATTTTCTGCATGGTTTTGAATCATCAAAAAGAACCAGTTCATTTGAGTCATTAAGTTTTTGATTCAGTAATCAGAACTGGTATATTGGATAGAGTGGTTTTGATTCAGTAAAAAGAACAAGCTCATACGAATCATTCTTCAGGAATCTCATGACTCTGGTCATAACCAATTCATAAGTCATTTGTTCCAGAAGCAAACTACATTAATATGCCTTCAGTTTATATCATGAAAAGAATCAAACATCATATGGTTTTGCTGTTTTTATGTAATTTATTTTTTTTATAACCAGTCCTGAAGCCAATCTGATCCAAAGCCTGTCTGAGACTAATTGGATCTTTGATCTTATTCGATTTATTCCGTTTAATTCATCTCAGTTTTGTCCTGTCTAATTCAAATCATCTCAGTGCTCAAGTAGCTCATCTGCGGTTCTGCCTCATCCTCCGCACCAGACTCATTTTCTCCACATGAGCTAATTAGAAGCGTCTCTAGCCGCGCCTCTCATTCACAACTAATCTGGTGTTACATCAATATGCGGGTAAATTCACGCAACATGCTATAAGTAACAAACTAATGTTCTGGGTTTGAGGAAGGAGCTGCTATGGGTAATTATATGTGTAAATAGTGTCACGTGCAACTTTTGAACAAACAAACCCTATGAATAAAGTCTAGAAGCGATACAGCTGTGGAAATATAGCATAATTTGTTTGACACTGTTTTTACATTACTGTGTGGGGTAGTTTTAGGGTTGGGGAGAGGTAGATGTTAATAAAATACAATTTAATGAGTAATTAATAAATAATGTAAATAATTTTTATTATAATTAGTGTTTTTACATTACTTTGAGGGGTGGTTTAAGGGTTGAGGTGGGGGTAGATGTTATTAAACTACAATTTAATGCTTATTGGATAAATAATATAAATAATTCTCATTATAATTAGTGTTGCTACATTACTGTGAGGGTAGTTTTAGGGCTGAGATGGGGGTAAATGCTAATAAAATACAATTTAATGGGTCATTTTATAAATAATATAAATAATTCTGGTTATAATAAGTGTTTTTACATTACTGTAAGGGGTGGTTTTTGGGTTGGGGTGGGGGTAGATGCTAATAAAATACAATTTAATGGGTCATTTATTAAAAAATATAAATAATTCTGGTTATAATAAGTGTTTTTACATTATTGTAAGGGGTGGGTTTTGGGTTGGGGTGGGGGTAGATGCTAATAAAATACAATTTAATGGGTCATTTTATAAATAATATAAATAATTCTGGTTATAATAAGTGTTTTTACATTACTGTAAGGGGTGGGTTTTGGGTTGGGGTGGGGGTAGATGCTAATAAAATACAATTTAATGGGTCATTTAATAAATAATATAAATAATTCTGGTTATAATAAGTGTTTTTACATTACTGTAAGGGGTGTTTTTTGGGTTGGGGTGGGGGTAGATGCTAATAAAATACAATTTATTGGGTCATTTATTAAATAATATAAATAATTCTGGTTATAATAAGTGTTTTTACATTACTGTAAGGGGTGGTTTTTGGGTTGGGGTGGGGGTAGATGCTAATAAAATACAATTTATTGGGTCATTTATTAAATAATATAAATAATTCTGGTTATAATAAGTGTTTTTACATTACTGTAAGGGGTGGTTTTTGGGTTGGGGTGGGGGTAGATGCTAATAAAATACAATTTAATGGGTCATTTATTAAATAATATAAATAATTTTGGTTATAATAAGTGTTTTTACATTACTGTAAGGGGTGGTTTTTGGGTTGGGGTGGGGCCAGATGCTAATAAAATACAATTTAATGGGTCATTTAATAAATAATATAAATAATTCTGGTTATAATAAGTGTTTTTACATTACTGTAAGGGGTGGGTTTAGGGTTGGGGTGGAGGTAGGCTAATAAAATACAATTTAATGGGTCATTTAATAAATATTATAAATATTTTGGTTATAATTAGTGTTTTTACATTACTGTAAGGGGTGGGTTTTGGGTTGGGGTGGAGGTATGCTAATAAAATACAATTTAACGGGTCATTTAATAAATAATATAAACATTTTGGTTATAATTAGTGTTTTTACATTACTGTAAGGGGTGGGTTTAGGGTTGGGGTGGGGGTAAATGCTAATAAAATACAATTGAATGGGTCATTTAATAAGTCTAAATAATTCTGGTTATAATTACTGCTTTTACATTACTCTGAGTGTAGGGTTTGGTGGGGGTAGATGCTAATAAAATAAAATTTAAAGGGTCATTTAATAAATAATTTAAATAATTATTGTTATGATTACTGTTTTTACAGTATTGTAAGGAGTGGGCTTAGGGTTGGGGTGGGGGTAGATATTTATAAAATCCAATGAATGGGTCATTTAATAAATAATATAAATAAATTTGGTTATAATGTTTTGACATTACTCTGAGGGGTAGTTGTAGGGTTGCGGTGGTAGTAGATATTAATAAAAGACAATTTAATGGGTCATTTAAAAATAATCAAAATTCTGGCTATAATTACTGTTTTACATTACTGTGAGGGGTAGGTTTAGGGTTGGGGTGGGTGTAGATATTAATAAAACAATTGAATGGGTCATTTAATAAATAATGTAAATAATTCTCATTATAATTGGTGTTTTTTATTACTGTGAGAGTAGGTTTAGGCATGAGGTGGGGGTAGATATTAATAAAGTAGAATTTATGGGGCATTTAATAAATAATCTAAATAATTCTGGTTATAAATACTATTTTTAGATTATTGTGAGGGGTAGGTTTAAGGTTAATGTGGGGGTACATAATAAAATGCAATTTAATGAGTCATTTAATAAAGAATAAAAATAATTTTCATAATAATTAGTGTTTTTACATTACTGTGAGGGGTAGGCTTAAGGTGGGGTTCGGGATATCAATAAAATACAATTTATGGGTCATCTAATAAATAATATAAATAATTCTCATTATAATTGCTGTTTTTACATTACTGTGAGAGTTGGGTAGGGGTAGACATTAATAAAATACAGTTAATGGGTAATTTAATAAATACAGTGAAGGATACAGTCAAAATAAAGACACCATTTCATTAAATGTCAGTGTTGTGGTTAAATAGTTGTTTATGTTTTTAAATATAACTGTAACCCCACTTGAAAAATACTGTGAATAATCACTATAGTGTTTTTGAACCATACTATTGTAAAGTACTGTACAGAGAATCTGCGTTACCAATCATGGTACTTTTATATGTTGCTAATACAACAACTGTACTGATATAAACAAATTGTACTGTACTTTTTTTTTTTTTTTACAGCTATATACATTAGCTTAGTTTTGGCAATTTTCAGTCTGGTTTCCAGCCTGGTTTTAGCTGGTCAGGCAGGAAAATGTCCAGCTAAAATCAGCTTGACCAGCCTGCTTTTAGCTGGACATAGCTGGTTTTGGCTGGTTAGGCTGGTCAACTTGGTTTTAGCTGGTCATCTCCCAGCCTGGCTCCCAAAACTAGGCTGATTGACCCGCAAAAACCAGCCAACCAGCTGTTTAAGCAGTTTTTTTCAGCAAGTACCTCAGTGCTTTCTCTATTATTTACTGACTCATTTTATATGGTTTATTTATGATTGTAATATTTTTAAAGCTTGGTTTTTGGTGAAATGGTTCTTTCGCTTTGCTAACATTCCCAACAATGTTAAGCTAACTGCTAAAACCTCAAAATTCTGTATACTTTTGCATCTAACAGTTTTACTAAAGTCCGTTTAAGACAAGTCATTTCATTTGGTGGCTAATGTTTTAAACGCCGCTCAGGCATTCTGTTTGAATGAGGAAATATCAAATTTTCCAAAATTACTTGTAAAACTTGCGATTCAATTTCATATCAGGAATCAATGAAATTAAGCAACAGCTGCCTCTTTAGTTTCATTTCTAAACATTCGAATGACACAAAATCTGCAGAAACTTATGCCTAGAACGAGCCCCTCCCCCGGAGAATTGTCAGTCTATTGCGATCGATGATTGGTTGCAGTACTAGAAGGCGTGGCTTCATTCGCCAAATTGAGGGTTAAACTTTTGCCCATTCAAAACTTTACAGGTGACATGTCTTGTGTAATCTATAGTCTTTGTTATTACTAAGCTTTTTAGCGCTTTGCTAAGTGCTAACATTATAATTTTTTTGTTCATTTTCAACATTTCAGACTTTACAATTATTACTTTTGGACATAATTTGAAGAAAAAAGAAACGTTTAAGTGAGAACAAAATAATTTATAAGTAATAAGTAACGTCGTTTTGTTTAAATTAACATAATTGTTTGTGTGTCAAATGCTATGTTTTTAGCATGTAAACTAACTTGTGGATAATAAATTTCATGGTCTTTCTTTGTGTGCAACCAGGTCACCTGTTCTTCAAGTTCGCCATTACCGAGTCTGATTGGTATCGCATTAAGCAGAGCATCGATTCCAAATGTCGTACTGCGTGGCGCAGGAAACAGCGAGGACAGAGTTTGGCAGTTAAGAGTTTCTCACGCCGGACCCCTGCGTCGCAGAGCAGCTCAGGTACTGATCTCTATCCTTACCAAACCTCCAAGACCTTTTTGGCTTTAATTTTGATGCTGTGTTTCTAGACCCAGCTGGTTTGTGTTCAGATGAATGTAAACATATGCTGCGAGTACTTGATGTACCATGTGTTATGGAATTACACTGCGACGTAGAGTTTTTGTCTTGTTTCTATTCTAAATATCTAAAAACTCCTAAATCAAGGAGCATTATTAGACAAGTAAAAATATAGTCTTGTTTTCAGAAATAAGTCAAAATTAATTGTTCATTTTTTTTCCTTAAAACAAGCGAAAACAAGATTGCTTACCCCATTGGTGGATTATTTGGCTTGTAGGGTATTAAAAAAAATATTAAAATGTCTTACATTTCAAAAACTTAAACATTGTTGGTCTTAAATCATTTTAAACCTGTCTTATTTTTCTAATGTCCATGTAAAGCCTCCGAGCCTGGCCAACACCCATCTAATCACAATTAAATCCGAGCACAATTCTCAATAAAACTCTTAACAAAGCTTTATTAATTAATTATCTACCTTAGAATTTGTTTCAGATTTCTCCATTTACTTATAACTACATGATGATGACATTAACATAGATTGACAGGTGCATACATTTAGATTATTAGAGTTTTTAAAACTTGTCAAAAAAAAATTTAAATGTAGTTTTTTATAAAAATAAAACATCACTATAATATTATACATTATAATAGTCAGAATAAAAAAGTCATTTTATTCAATTTATGCTTTTTTTGACATGTTATTTAAAATGTCTGGATAAGAAATAACTAAATTAGATTTTTTTTTCTGACAGCAAGCTGGGCAAGTGCAAATTTTTTCCAACCTTAACATTTTTCCCTGTATAAGTCTAAAATTTAATTCATAATGGTCTTAAAAAGGACTTCAAAAGTCCTAAATCTGACTTGCGGAAAAGTGCAGGAACTGTTTAAGGAAAACCTCACTTAATTTAGACGTTTAGATGTTTAAACATGCTTTTTGTAAGTTTTTGACTTCTAAAGCATAAAAATACCATAATTTGTTTGCAGATATTTAAGAAACATACTAAGTGAACTTTCTTGTTTATCTAAAAACCAATGCTAAAGTCAGATATTCTGCTTTGAAAATTGGGTTACGTGCCAGAACGTCTGTCTTTGTTTTGGTCCCTTTAACTCACCCAATGCCAGTTTAGCCAATTAAATTTCAACACCCTAGGTTGCCTTGGTGGATTTGATTAATTTAGTCATGATGGCTCTCTAAGTATACAATCGAAATGCGACCTCCAGTGGACAGTAGCAGCCTTTGAAATGAGACAATAAAACATTACATTATTAGCAAATAATGTAAATATTGTAAGTGTAAACATCAGGTAGCTTGGTACAGGTTCAGAAGCACAGAATAGTGCACTTACTGCATTCCAATGAAATGGTAAGATTTATAATGTAGTTAATACATATTAAACTTCTTTAGTGTTATTAAACGTACATGCTGAATCACTGATATGTGTTGGCTTCCACTGAGTCACAGTTCGAAAGTTCAGTTTTATAAAGTTTATTTTATGTTCAAGATCTGAGGTGAACTATCTGCTGATGCTTTCAGTAGTATGGCAATAAATGGCATGTAAAATGGCATTCAAACTCACATTATTATCATTTAACACTGAATAAAGCACATGAGGTGTACCTGAGGTGAGCATTGTCAGTTTTCTGATGTTCAGCTGCAAAAAAAAAAGCTTTTAGTTAGAACATAGTTTAAATTAGCCTTTAGGCTGAACAGTCAGGCACACTGCTGGTGGTGTCGTCAATCCGGCAATCTGCGCTTGCGTGTGTTTTAATTCAGGAGTACAATACCTAGTTCATCCACTGGGTGTCAAACTTACATACTGCATCTTTAACAAAGCAAGGACATTTTCATAGTATTTCCGGTGATATTTTTTTCCTCTGGAGAAAATATATTTATTTCAGCAAGAATAAAAAAGTTTTTAAGGTAAATATTATTACCTGCCTTTAAAGCCTAATCTCAGAACAACGCCTCATGTCCTGTCCCTTCCTCGCAGAGATCTGCAGGCCCTCATCTTTGACTCGTTTCGGACAACCCGAATATCCTGTGTGTTTGGCCACCACAATGGTCTATACCAGGGGTGACCAAACTCTGTGTCCCGCATAGTTTAGCTCCAACTTCCTTCAACACACCCCCTGGAAGTTTCTAGTATACCTAGGAAGAGCTTGATTAGCTGGTTCAGGTGTGCTTAATTGGGGTTGGAACTAAAATATGCAGGACACCGGCCCTCCAGGACCGAGTTTGGACACCCTTGGTCTGTACACTTACGATAGTTTCACCTCTTTCTGTTGTCCAGCTGAAATAAGAAGCACCCTGTGGTATATTAATCTATTAGCTTAGGAACAGGCCACCTGGTGCTCAGCCTTTTTTCGAGAGGAACATGTGGATTGTTGCTATGTGAGCAACAAAGTCGTTGCGATGTGTAATTACATTTTTTGAAAGGTGCTCATCAGCGACGGCCATGGCGAGGGCTATGTGTCCACACGCTGGCTGCGCTGGGGCATACGCATGCGCTTGATGCAAAAGTATAAATCAGCCTTAAGATTCGATTCTCTACAGAACAAACCACTGTTACACAATGACTTGCCTAATTACCCAAACTTGCCTAATTAATCTAGTTAAGCCTTTAAATGTCACTTTAAGCTGAATACTAGTAACTTGAAAAATAAAAATAAAAACTAGCAAAATATCATGTACTGTCATCATGCCAAAGTAAAAAAAAACAGTTATTAGAAATGAGTTATTAAAACTACTATATTTAGTAATGTGCTGAAAAAAATCTTCTTTTTCGTTAAACAGAAATTGGGGGAAAAATATACAGGAGGGCTAATAATTCTGACGTCAACTGTATAACCTTGCGTCCATTTGCGTAAAGGTCATTGCACACACGTGTGTTTATTTGCAGGCTCATGTTTGTGTGTGAGGAGAAAAATGTATCCTCAACCAACAGATGGTTCTAATCTCAGAACAACGCCTCACGTCCTGTCCCTTCCTCTCAGAGATCTTCAGGCCTTCACCTTTGACTCGTTTCGGACGAACCCGAATATCCTGTGTGTTTGGCCACCACAATGGTCTATGCACTTAAGATTGCTTCACCTCCTTCAGTTGTCCAGCTGGAATAGGAATCTCCCTGCGTGGTATATTAATCTATTAGCTTATGAACAGGCCACCTGGTGCTCAGCCTTTTTTCGAGAGGAACATGTGGATTGTTGCTATGTGACCAACAAAGTTTTTCCATCCGAGAACAAAAATATCTCAGTTTTGATGCGTAGGCATGAAGAAATTAAATCAAATTGCCTGCCTTAGATGGCATACTTTTTATGTTTATTTAAAGGGGACCTTTTTGACAAGATGTGAAATAATGGCCACTTTCGGTGGTACGGTACAGTTCGGTACGTTTTTATGGCCGTTTCTAATGCAAAAAAGGTACCAAAAAGTGAACTGTACTGTACCACTATTTGGGTAACCTTTCCAAAGGGTACCTAGCACAACAAAAGGGTACCAAAAAGGCAGAGCAAGACGTGCAGCTGAACGCTATTGGTTTACAATCAAACATTACCAGTGCATACACAAGCAGGAGAATGAAAACAAAGGAATCGGCATTTTTAAATACACAGCCAAGACATTACATCGTAATAATATATACATATAATAACAAGCCATGGTCGACCCAAGCTTTAACAAACCTTATCGTCATCTTAATGAACAGCCACAAAGAGCTGAATTCACGATCACGATCAAACCCCCAAACCTCACTCCTTCCCAACCCCAAGCCCTTCATTTCGCCATCTACTTACCCAAACCAGGTGATTTCGAGCCATGTATATTCACACACTGTTACCACACAACTGTCGTTTAAATTGTTATAAAAATGATTTTGCGTAATAGCGTTGCATAAGAGTGCATGTAAATCAATATTCACAATGTTTCTCTTGCTAGACATCTTTAGGTGAACAATTAATCAATTAAATTGAAATATTTGTAATTGTAATCTTGAGTCAGTATCTGACCATTACACGTTAGGAGTGGCTCAGTCTCAGGAACTTTCGTTTCATGTGCACATTAGGTTCATTTTTAGATTTGTTAAATTATGTTAAAATATCAAGCAGTTTTAGATTGACATGAGGAGATAACAGAATAGAACAAATACTAATTTGACTTACGTTTTATTCAGTTCATGACCATAATATATTTTTATGCATATGCCTTTAAAACAGGCCTTGATCCTACAAAGCATTGAATATTTAATAAGTTGATGTGTTGCTAGTAAAAATTTGGCCAAAAAACAACAACATTTGATTTTAAACATTAAAATTTGTGTTTATTGGCTCTGGATTTCATGCATTTCTGTATCTGTTCGAGATATATATATATATATATATATATTTTTTACCAAATATAAAACACATTACACAAACCACCTACAGTTAAAATTTCGTAAATCTGTCAAGTAAGTGGCGGTTCATTCCGCTGTGCTAAACCAGGGAAAAAGTAGAAGGAAAATGAATGAATGAAATTGTCTAGTAAGTGCATTAATCAATAACATTAAAACTGACATTAGTTAAATTTTAACAATCTGTTGTCATTTCTGATAGATGATTTAGATTTAATGTAAGTAGAATAATGTAAACATTATAAACATTGTAAACTAAGCTTGTTAGATTGAAATAATGTAGTGTAAACATTATGAAACATCAATATCTGTGCATTGTCCATTAATGTAAAAAGCTTATCAGAAGTAAAGGTAAAATGAAGTAATATAAATAATGTAATATCAAAAAATGTATCTTAAATTAGCAAATAAAACAAAAGGTAGGCCTACTGGGCAAAAAGAGGATGCCTCTTAGACAAATTTAGTCATTCATTCATTCATTCATTCATTCTCACTATACTTAAGGTCTTAGTCTCTTGTTTATCCTCATAGCATCCATGTGGGATAAAAGAATGGCATCTTAACTCTGTCTTTCGTGAAACTGAGTTGCCGTTTAATGTATAGTAAATCGGTAGTGTCACTGCGCAAAAAAAAATTGTGAATGCATGCTACACTTCCGACTGTACATTGTCTTTTCTTTTTCTTATAATGCACAGAGTTTTGAGGTAAGGGACGTTTTCATTTGCCGTTCACTGACAGTTGGACAGGGTCATCCTGTTTATCAAACTCCGTCATTTAAAATCGAAAGCGGAATAAAACAGTCTTATCATAAAAGCCGATGTATGATTTGAAGCAAATATATTTGTTGAACATGTATGTGCATATATATATATATATATATACAGTTGAAGAATTATTACAGTCAGAATTATTAGCCCCCCTGTTTATTTTTTCACCCAATTTCTGTTTAACAGAGAGATTTTTTTTCAACACATTTCTAAACATAGTAGTTTTAATAACTCATCTTTAATAACAGATTTATTTTATCTTTGCCATGATGACAGTAAATAATATTTGACTAGATGTTTTTCAAGGCACTTTTATACAACGTAAAGTGACATTTAAAGGCTTAACTATGTTAATTAGGTTAACTAGGCAGGATAGAGTAATTAGGCAAGTTATTGTATAACGATGGATTGTTCTGTAGACTATAGAGAAAAAAGTAGCTTTAAGGGGCTAATAATAATGACCTTAAAATGGTTTTTAAAAAGTTAAAAACTGGTTTTATTGTAGCCAAAATAAAACAAATAAGACTTTCTCCAGAATAAAAAATATTATCAGACATACTGTGAGAATTTCTTTGCTCTGTAAAACATCATTTGGGAAATATTTAAAAAAGAAAGAGAAATTCAAAGGGGGGCTAATAATTTTGACTTCATAATTTTGACATATATAAATATATCTATACACACACACACAAACCTTTTAAGTTTCAAGTTTTTCCACATGGTTGCTAACAATTTGAAAAGAATGAATCAAGAATTTCAGAATGATATTTCATATTTGCTTGCAAACTTTGCTAAATTATTGTGTGCTGCACATTGCAATTAATTAAAAAAGTTTTAGATTTATGTTTTTAAGCATATATGCTAGCCAGTAGACGATAAAAGTCTTTTAATAATTGAACAGCATTTCTTTGCTCTCATTACCATACCATATTTATGAACCTGCACTAACTGCCAGACCATGGATCTGACAAAATTGTGTGTACTTAATTAACAAGCGGTGACATTTCTGTCATACAGTCATTTTTGTCTGCTTACATTACACTACAATGTTTCTACACATTCTTTAATTTCTAGGCCATGGATCTGATGGAGCTCTGTTTATTTAATAAGCCGTGACACTTTTGTCAAACAACTATTTAATTGTTTTCAAACAACTGTTAATTAGTCATGGATTTAATTGAATTCTGTTTATAAGCTGTGACATACTGGTCAAGCAGGTATTTTTGCTTGCAGCATTTAGCATACTTTATTTTCAAGCATGTGCGCTAACCATTTTCATAAAACAAAAGATTTTGCCAACAAGTTTTTATACTTTATCAAGCTTATTACATTTTTAAAACATGGAAACTAACTGCAGGGGTATGAAAGACATAGACTAACCACTATCAGAAAAAATATGTTCGTTTGAATAACTTGTGAAGTTTCGTTAAAATTTAGAAATCATTCAAAATTGACACCAAAGTGGTAAACATTAAAAACAAAATTTTTTGTTTTACAAATTAACAATATCATGCTAACCATTAGATCATGATTTAGAAAAACTGTCTCTCCTAGATGGTGTGTGGGGAGCGCACTGGCGCCGTTGTCCTGTGGCTGCCGTCGCATCATACAAGTGGATGCTGCACACTGGTGGTGGTGTGGAGAGACCCCCCCCCATGATTGTGAAGCGCTTTGGGTGTATAACCATACACAATAAATGCGCTATATAAATACACACACACTACAAAAAAGTTTAAAGGGGCCATAGAATCCATTAATACAATATGTAAAATTGTTCTCTGTTATCTACATATTGGTTATGTGGCATAGGTATGTGTAAAAAGTCTCCAGATACAGTTTTACAATCCCATTTATAACCTTAGAATTTGGCCCTAGGACGAAAATGTCTGATATTGACCATATTTGGAAAGGTCATGAATAATAATGAGCTCTGCTCTAATGATTTTGTGGATTTAACGTGTATGAAAACAGGCAGGAATTTATATTAATCTCCATATAAACTGACATTAATTCATTCATTCTTTCATTTTCCTTTGGCTTAGTCCCCTTTATTCATCAGGGGTCGCCACAGCGGAATGAACTGCCAACTTATCCAGCACATGTTTTACACAGCGGATGCCCTTCCAGTTGCAACTCAGTACTGGAAAACACCCACACACACTCACTCACACTCATACACTATGGCCAATTTAGTAAATTTACCTATAGCGCACTTCTTTGGACTGTTGGGCAAACCCGAGTTTTTCTTTAGTGTTTTAAATTACAATCTTTGTTTTGGTCATATAACTTTTGTTGTTTGTAGACATTACCATATTTTTAGGCATGTATGCTAACCGCTAAGTCATGGATCTGGTTAATTGGTTTAAGTCAGTGGTCCCCAACATTTTTGTCACCACGGACCGGTCAACGCTTGACAAATTTACCTCGACACGAGGGGTAGGTTTATGTAAATTACTATGCGATTATGAACTGTTTTCTCAGAGGATCAGGCTGACAAAACATTGCTTCAACTATGATACAAGTTTTATTTATGGCAAAAAAAAAAAACACTGCAGTGTTTGTCTGAGATAAATAGTCTACCGAAATGAATATATTCCATACAAAATATGAAGCTCATCAGTCAGTTCTTGTCACGTGACTCGTGGTCTGCTCATGGCATTTTGAAGATGTTTTCAACTAGGGGCGCCTGCAAGGCACGATTGTGTAGTGCTGCTTGCAAGCATCGTTCCCAATATGCGCACACAAGCCACACGCCTCCATTGGAAATAACGAACTGCTGCCGTCATTTGCAATCTCCAGCAGTTGATCTTCTTTTTGCACAGACATGCTGGATTCACCTGATTTATTGACAAATAGGTTGCGGATCCATACTATTGGCACTTGGGCCCTTCACTTAGTCTTTTTTCCCTTCGGAAAGAAACTTTCTTAAGATGTTTGTTTCTTACTCATTTTGCTAGCTTGTGGGTGAAATTTTGGTGCTTACATGACCAGGAGGTAACCAAGATAATACGGTCATTTTTCAAATTAAAAGATTGTTCAGACTCAAATATAAAATAAAATGAAAATAATTAATTATTTCTTCAGCGGCCCGATACCAATTGATCCATGGGCCGGTACCAGTCCGCAGCCCGTGGGTTGGGGACCACTGGTTTAATTGATACCATGTCACACTTTGCGTTATATATATTTTTATTGTCACTGTAAAATTATGAATACGATTTATTTAAAAATCCTATTGTATTTGTTAGCATGTGTGCTAAAGTCCAGGCAGCACATCCAACCAAATTTTGTATGCATCAAGCTCCAGCATTTTTCTCAAGCAACCATTTTCAGACACATTATTATACATTGTTTTTATTTGTCATCATCAAATCATCCAACACACTTATATACTCTGTGTTTTATATCAGTTTTATACAGGGCCCTAAGCATGATTTTATTTGGGGCCCTCTTGGTACAAATAATCGTCAATCCTTGATTATTTGCACACTATAATTCTAAAACATGCATTATTGATATTATTTGCTGCAACTTTGCATCGTAATCTATTATTGTAGAAGACTTTTACATTTTATTCTGCAGAAACAACTGCCTAGATGTAGTCTAGATAATTCCACCTTTATATGACTACTTGCAACAAAACTAACCAATGAGGCACAAAACTTTAAGCTGATCTGTAATTAAAGTTGAAAGAAGCTAAAATGACTGGAAAATAACATAAAATAACATATTTATTATTATTTTCCAGTCACAAGATGGCACCAGTCAAAAACAGCAGCAATAAACACAATTTTTAAAAATGTAAACTCTGCAAAAAAAAGCTTTTCTTACTTACAGTTTTTGTATTTTTTCCAGTCCAAATATCTAAAAAAAATAAATAAATCAAGAAAGCAAGAAGCATTTACTAGACAAAAGATTTTGTTTTCAGAAATGATAATTTAAAATTAATTCTATTTTTTCAGTAACACAAGCAAAATAACCCATGGAGTTAAATAAAGTAACCTTATTTCAAACCCAAAAAAATATTATTTTATTTACGCTAATTGGCAGATTATTTAGCTTTTTTGATGAAAACCGTTAACAAAACATTGTTTTTTTTATTGAATAATGCATTTTGTTTAATCAATATGATCCGTTGACATAATATATCCACAACCAAAACACCAAAACAGAAACGAAAGTCAGTCATTTCATGCACTCTTGGGTGCCCCCTGGTGGCCATGGAGCCCTAAGCAACTGCTTACTTCGATTATGCGTTGGGCCGGCTCTGGTTTTATATATCGGCAAACTAATTGTAACCAAGGAGTGAAAACCGGCAAACTAACAGACAAATTTGTCTCCAGATCTTTCAGATGCATAACATTGAATCCAGTTTGCTTTTCATTCACATTCAAAGAAAGACCCAAACTGAGATCACATTCCAGCTGGGTCTACAGCAGTGTCATTTTTTTGTGCTTTTGCTTTTAAAGAAAAATCAAGATAGCCTGCTAAAATGTCAATAGTGCTGATTTAAAATCCCTTAAAAATTAAATGAACACCCGCACCATTTTTCCAAAGACAACTTGACGACCTTTAATCAGAATTGCGGCGAGTGTGTGTTTTAAGCGTCTGGGCTCTCGGTGATGCTCGTTGTTTAGACTGAGGGGTTGGGTTTGCATACAGTTTTAGGGCACGAGAGTGTTTGGGCTGCTAGGTTCGAGAGTCTGTGTTGTGTATTTTGAGATCATTTACGCTGTATAAACACGCTCTAATCTGGCAGATGCACTGGATCAGATCCAATAGCAGTCGGAAGGGATTTTCCTCAAGTTCAGGGTGTGTGTATGTGAACTCTTGCGCTTTTCTTCATCTATGAGAACCTTGTTTATCATATGCTCTCTTCTAAATTTGTTTGGGTTTGCGCGCGTTCGTACAAATTTCGCGGAGTACATGACCTGTGGCTGTGTATGGAAATGGCCGTTTGTCTGGTTATACAGTAATTTGTCATGATGGGGAACAGATTGTAGTCTCCCGTCTTGCTTAAAGAAACAGTTCACCCAAAATTGAAAATTCTGCCATTATTTATGCACCTTAAAACTGGTTGAGTTAATTCTGTCAAAGACAAAAGAAGATATTTACTATTAACATTCATGGAAAGACAAACAATTACTATAGAAGTCAATGGCTTACAGTTTAAAACATTCGTCAAAACATATTCTGTGCTCAACAGAAGAAAGAAACTCAAACAGGTTTGAAGTCTGAGTACATTATGGTAGAATTGCCATTTTTGAGTAAACTATCTCTTTAAGTGAGTGAGAAAGAGAGAGAGTGTGTGTGCGTTTGGCAGTTACTATTGAGTATCTTCTGTTATTAAATCCAGTTGTTTGACACCATTTGACCCAGTCTCTAGTTTCTGGTTTGACCCACATAGTTGGACCGTGTTATAAACTTTGTTTATGTGTGTCCTGGAACAGATGGAGTCTCGGCTGCAGAGACATCAGCTATTGAGACCTCTACCCAGCAGGCCCTGCACTACGCTCTGGCTGGAGCCACGCAGCAAGTCCAAATCCACCGTATAGGTGAAGATGGACAGGTGCAAGTTGTGAGTATTGTCTCAGCATCATCCAAAACGCCAAACCTCCCTCTCGCAATATTTTTTTCTACAGGAGAAAGTCGTATTTGTTATATTTCGGCTAGAATAAAATCAGCTTTTATTTGCATTTTAACATTTAAAACATATAATTGGTTATCATTAAAACATTTTACGGTCAATATTATTAGCCCCCATAAGCATTTTTTTTTTAAGATTGTCTTCTGAACAACCATGCCTACTTAACCTACAGTAATTGACCTAGTTAAGCCTTTAAATTTCACTTTAAGCTAAATACTAGTATCATGAAAAATATCTAGTAAAATATTATGTACTGTCCTCATGGCAAAATAATAATTCTGACTTCAACTGTATATGTGTGGGTGTGAAAAATTCTCCAACAAGGAGTAATTGAAATCAAATGTGTTATATGTAAGGCAGGATTGGCCAAACATGTAAGCACACTTTAAGAGTTGTTTTGTTTCTATTATCCTGTAAATAGGTTTTAATGGCTTTTTTAACCAATCCTCTTGTTAAGTCGTGATGTATGAAATACTGTTTCCGGGTCCAAGTTGCTTCTCATTTGAATTGAGAAAATTTTTGTTTATGACCACTTTTTAGTCATATCACACATTAAAGTGAATTTTATTTGAAATCGTGGTGTGCACAACAGTCTCCGGACTTGCTACATCACAGACACAAATAGTTGAATCACTTAAAAATGAATCACTTTCAGATATTAGATATTAGACATGGATATTAGATTTTTTCAACACATTTCTAAACATAATAGTTTTAATAACTCATTTCTAATAACTGATTTATTTTATCTTTGCCATGAGGACAGTAGATCATATTTTACTAGATATTTTTCAAGACACTTTTATACAGCTTAAAGTGACATTTAAAGGCTTAACTAGGTTAATTTGGTTATAGGCAGGTTAGGGTAATTAGGCAAGTTACTGTTTAATGATGGTTTGTTCTGTAGACTATCAAATAAAAATTTGCTTAAAGGGGCAAATAATTTTGACCTGAAAATGGTTCATAAAAAATCAAAAATTGCTTTTATTCTAGCTGAAAAAAATACTATCAGACATACTATTAAGCTTTCCTTGCTCTGTTAAACATAATTTGGAAAATATTTAAAAAAGAAAAAAAATTCAAAGGGGCGCTAATAATTCTGACTTCAACTATATATATATATATATATATATATATTACAATCGTGTTTTTCGAAAGTCGTACGTGGCTTTGTAAACATTTATTATTACCATTTGTTAAGCCTCCCCATACAGTTTGATAGAGTGCTGGGACCTGGAAGCCGCTTCACGCAACAGCGTCACGCTTAACAAGGGAATTGGCCATTAGGCACCACCCATATACTAAGGCCATAACAACCATATAGGACCTCCTAGCAACAATGATATAGCACTTAGTGGTGTGCAATATTTATTGTAAACCATAATATCTACAATTATTTACTGCGTCACTTTGTAAAAAACATGCAAAATGTTTAATTATCTTTATAAAAAGCATTTTTGGTCAATATCACAAAATTCAAGTGGCAACACCTTGATAACCTCATAAACATTTGCATGATCACACATCTCATATTTAAATGCTTACATACCTGTTAATCTCATATCTTTATTAATTGCACAAACAAATAACTCAGACATGTCTCTGTGAGAACTTGTGAGTCACAAGAGGAAACTCCAACCCTCTGCAAACCTTTAACGGAGCTTTAGCAGCAGAATTTCCGCTCTGCCCGATCCTGCGACCTCTTTTGAACCCAAACATGATCTCTGACTCTCACAGCTGCATGAGGTCACCTCCAAACCTACACGCCATCCGAAATATGATCCGCATACATTGTGACAGCACAATCAAAAACTCTGAATACACAATGCACAATCAAGAGACTTGAATCTGCGGAGGAGTTCTTGGCATCGGCCGACTCAAAACCAATCTGTCATCTGTTGTTTGTGTAACATCTCCCTGAACCGAAGCATAATAGTTGTACTCTCGGAGGCAACAACTTTTGTCAAGGCCTTTGGCTCCTCCAGTGCTCAGGTTTTGTCGCTCGCACATAATCGATAATGTCAGCTTGTCAGATACGGCAAACAATGACACGCTCTTTTTAGTTTTGAATGATGGCTTGTGTAACTTCTGTTATAAACTTTCCCAACTTTGGCTTTTTTATGAGAACTTTGGTGAAGCGGTGGCGGAAAAAACTGATTAGCAAAACCAATAATATCAAATGTTTGGAAGCACATCACATTAATTGTGGAAAATGTGTCGTTTCCATACCACGGTGCTAAAATATCGTGCAGCGCGAGACGAAAGAGTCATCCAGGGTTGCACATTGTACACGTGGAACGTTAATACAGAAATACACGTGTTAAGTGCTGGAAATACAGTCATTATGGCATGATTATCATTAAAACATCATTACATTGAGATGATTGGTCAACTCTGGTGTTTCTGTTTGAAGTGATTGGCGTGTCAATCAAAAAAACATTCAACAGAGTAAACATCAAATCTCATTTTGTCGTAATTATTGTTATAAAACCGAAAACATCATTACATTATAATTAATGGTACAAAATGAATCCTTATGTCAAGATGAAAAATATATATTAAAGAGTATAGTTAATATACAATATATATTATAGGGTACATTGGCTGGAAGGCGTGGGATTAAAATATCTGATTGGCTGGAAGGTGTGCAAATAAATTGTTTAATGCACAGGTAGTTCCAGTCAGTTTTGATCACAGTTTGAAATAAATGTGCTTCCTTCAAACATCGGTAGCAACCATAGCATCTCAGTGACAGTTGACGGAGCCTTCATTGATCTGTGTAATCTTGAAGACACTGACAAGTGGTTCACCTGGAGTCGATGTTGACCAACCCACATTTTTGAGCAAATTTGCGAAGAGGTAGCTGACACATGTTACTATGAGCTATTAGATATGCCTGTGTCATTTACATGCACACACATGATCCATCTCTCATGCGCAGAGGGGACTAGGCAATCTCTAACATGGCACAGCTGATGAATGTTGGATCAATTATTGTACATCAATAAGGCAAATTAGTTTTTACTTGTCTAAATATTAGCTAATGACCACAGAATAAGCAGCATAATCAATGGCTTGTCGAGCAAGACTTTGTTGAGGGTGGTTGATTGCCTTCACATTGTGCATTGTAAATAGAGACAGTAAAACAATGTTCTGATATTGCTAAAAATCATATATTTACTGAATGAAATGATATCATCAGAGATTATACGTGTTATTTAGTTTAGCAAAAAAAAAATCTAAATATTATGTCAAAAATGACAGTAAGTATAGTCATTTTATCATTACAAAACATTACTTTTACTGGCACATTTAGTGTGTGTGTGTGTGTGTGTTCATCTATAGATATAATTCAGAGATCAATTGCAAATTTGCAATTTATTTTGGATTAATGTTTTCTGGTTATGTTTTAAGTAATTTTTCTATTTGTATTCTTTTTGATGTATATCTGTTTTTATTATAGTTTTGTGTAAGTATTTAAATGTATTTTGTGAATTATTGAATATATTCAAATTAGAGCATTTTTTTAAAAAATGTAAATAAAAAGGTGCCATGTTTTCATATGTTTATATTATTTTTAAGACAACACAATACCAATCTGTTAACTTCAGAACAATCAAGAAATCCATATATAGGGAATTTCCCTCATTTTCAATCACAAAATAGGGATTTGCATTTACATATAGTACATATTCAGATATTATATTATATATATGAGGAATATCACATGAGTAGCAGTGCGATATTTTGCTATATATTGGCATTGGTGGAGGTGTGCGTTGCTTTTGTGTCCCACCAGTGACGATATACAGTAATATCACACTGCTTTATACAACAGTTCGACAGCAATATCGTGTCTATAAAAAAAGGAAATCAAACAGGGAGAGTCTAAAAAAATCCTTTTATATAAGGAACTACTTTCTTCTGCTGTTCATTCACATTTGCAGCTGATGTTAGAGCAGCAGAAATTCGCCAATGTCACTTTAGAACTAGTGTTTGAATGATTCTGAAGAGTAATATCTAAACTGATGACAAAACAGGTGATTTTGCTCACATTTTAAGATTATAAGACTGAACGGCATAAAATGCCATCAGTCTACACTGATTTCCTGATATTTCTCTGTTGCAATTGGGAGTTCACAATAATTGACCCCGAAAAAGCCAAAGCAAACACTACCAGATTACTATAGTATAAATACAGCACTACTACATATAAAAGAGTGATCGCCAAAAAGAATGTTACTTACCTGTTTTATATTGATTTGATCTGCTGTAGTTTGAAATTATGCTAAGCTTCTTCCCCAAGGGCTTATTATGTGGTCTCTGTCGCCATCTTATGGCTAAATGTCAACCATCTTTGCTCTGCTCAATGGCAGGCTGATGCACTGTATCTCAGAAATTATAAACATAAAATAGCATTATCCTTATAAATAAACTGCATTGTTGCAATCTAAACAGCACTCTCACCTAAAAAAAGCATAACAAGTACATTATTTTATTCAACACTGCAATATTTGTCATACTGTAGTGAGTTTTTTGATCATCTGTCACTCTATGTGAGCAGAGTAACACACAGGGGTGAGGAGGCTGTAAGAGTGCAGAATATTGCACGGCTATCAGCCAATAAGATTTGAGAGCCAGCCAGAACTGTTATATATTATATATATATATATATATATATATATATATATATATATATATATATATATATATATATATATATATATATATATATATATATATATATATATATATATATATATATATATATATACAGTTGAAGTCAGCATTATTAGCCCCCCTTTGAATTTGCTTTTCTTTTTAAAATATTTCCCAAATTATCTTAACAGAGAAAGGAAATTCTCACAGTATGTCTGATAATATTTTTTCTTCCGGAGAAAGTCTATTTGTTTATTTTGGTTAGAATAAAAGCAGTTTTTAATTTTTAAAAAATCTTTTTAAGGTCAAAATTATTAACCCCTTTAAACTATATTTTTTCAGATAGTCTACAGAGCAAACCATGTCACTTTAAGCTGTATATAAGTGTCTTGAAAAATATCTAGTCAAATATTATTTACTGTCATCATGGCAAAGATAAAAATAAATCTGTTATTAGAAATGAGTTATTAAAACTATTATGTTTAGAAATGAGTTAAACAGAAATTGGGGAAAAAAAAATAAATAGGGGGGCTAATAATTCAGGGGGGGGGGTGTCTAATAATTGTGACTCCAACTGTATGTATGTATATATATTTATATATATATTTATATATCTTATCTTCCTGTTAACAGATACCACAGGGACACCTTCACATTGCTCAGGTGCCACAGGGGGAACAGGTGCAGATCACACAGGACAGCGAGGTAAATAAAGTTTGTTACTTTACCTTTAATTCATTTGTTTTGCTTCCTTTGAGGAAATTCTCTCATCATTTGTGTTTCGGTAAGAAAGTCACCGTCTATCCATTATATCTGCCCTAACAGTTTTAGTGTGATCTTAGGCAGATAGATTTCTCTAAAGCACTCATTTGTAAAGCGTTTGAGTGCTCAATGTCCTGGATTTGAACAGGATTATGTAAAGGTGTCTGCAAATATGTAAACATCATTTTGATCAACTCCATCTGTCATCCTGAGAGGAAAAGAGATGAGAAAGAAGCGGAGAATAAATCGTAAAACTCTTCCTGTTCTGATTCACAGGAATTGATGATGGCATTGATTTTCAGTGCTGATTTTTTTTTGTGTGCTAAATTCTCAGTGATATTGTTTGTTTTAAGTCCAGAGCTTAGCAACAGCGTGCCACTTCATCCAGCCTCTGCTCACAAAGACTGTCTTTGTAATATATTTGGCCCGCTTCATCAAACCATTTATCTGAGAGAGTTTGTAAAGGAAATGAGCCGTCGTAAGATCATTTCCCTTTATCCAGAATATTTGTCAGGTGTGTATATGTGTTTTAGCGTCGAATGGGAGAACATGATTGAAACTTTGTTGTCGAGCAGCAATTTTATCCCTGATGTAAACTGTGTGTTGTATAACTGCCACTTTCCATGAATAAGATATAAAACGAGATCTGAAATTTGCTGAGAGAATACATTTTTCTTTTTCGTCCTTCAGAAGATGTTCATCGTAACCTCTGGCCATATTTAAGCCTAGTATAAACATGCCTTTTCAGCGGCGCAATCACAAGTGGTCAGCCCGAAAATCTATAACTGTTTTTTCATCTGATATTAACATGTGTTTCTTAGCAGCGAGTCTTGTGAAATTGCAGTTTGACAGAAGAACTCAAACCTATGTAAAAGTGAGGGGTGTCATTAGCCCTATTTCCATCCAAAGATGCAAATTAAATGGATACGAAAAACTGTAATATTGCATAAAACATTTTCGAATAAAGCACTGTTTCTGTCCAACGAGCCCAACAGAACATCAAAATAGTCACTTTCTGGTACCATACGATTTAGACTTTGCGCTTGGATCATTAAATTAGAGCCCCTTTAACTCTGAATTTGATTGTAATGCAATAATATGCACATATGCTTATAATAATAGCAATATAATAGTTATTCTTAAAGGCGCCATAGAAATAAACTTGAATAAAATTAATTTACTGTATGTATATGTGACTGTTATTTGAAAATAGCAAGTGAAATGAAATCCACACTGAAATTATTATTATTATTTTGCAGACACCTTTCAAATAGGAATGCAGCACCTACTAACAGGGGCGCAACTACACATTTACTGAGGGGTATGCGGGTTCAAGTTGTGCGCCCACCCCCCCCTACATTCAGTTTTTGTTCATTTGTGAAAACAAAATGATAAATATGGGAGTCTAAAGGGCAAAAGAACATAAAAATGCAATGACTTCTCATATGCGAGGTGTAACGTCTGTCTTTGCATTAACAATTGGCTGAAACTGCTATTACACCTCTCACAAAGTGAAATAAAAGACTAAAATGTTTAGTGTAAAAATGAACAGAGACCAAAATGCCTGAAATGTTCTATTTTATCAAACTTTATGGGTAAACTTTTTTGTAACTAAAATTAAAATAGTTTTGAGCAAAAAAGTTACCAAAAGGCCTTATGTATCAATATGATACATAATAAATTTATAAAAATATGTATATGGTATAAAAATAGATCTTAATACAAAGATGAATAAACATTTCAGTTCCAAAAAAATGTGAATATTATGACTCATTATGACTTATATGAATCATTAAAATTAAGTATATAAAATTCATATGGTGGAGTTTTTAATCCAAATATTATTTTATATTTCATCTGAAATATATTCAGGTCTGTACTTGCTATAAACGTACATTTGTGTGATCCCTTTTATTTTGGCAAAATAATTAATTAATTAATAATAAATAAAGAAAACTTTTCAGATTAATCTTATAACTTTTGACCTCAACTGTACTGTATGTATGATTTGACAGTTTATTTAGATAAAAATGTAAAAAATCTAGTTACATCTACATGAACACTTTACACTTGGCTGTGTGACTGCATGTTATTGTGTTAAATGAATTAAAACGAATTAAATTTAATTGAATTAATCTTTGAATTAAAACGTGTGTGCCAACGTATGTTACTCATGGTATAATTTTTTATTTAATAAAAAACAATATATACTCGCATAAAACACAAAATAAACATTTTTAACAAAACATATTTATTTATTTGTATTATTTAAAACGTTTAATAAGGATAATTTCAAAAATCGTTTTGGCACAATGGCGCCCTCCATGTGTGGCACCCCTATGCACCGCATATACTGCATACCCCCTATTTGCGGCCCTGTCTACTAAGACAGTATTCCATTTTGGGATGGATAACTTGTATGTTTCTTTTTCCTCTACATTGTTATTGTTAAGACAAATATGCATGTTTTTTTATGAAAGTGTTTTTTTTTTTTTTTTTTTAAACCTAGGACACAAATATGTACCCAATTTGGGAACTCTCTCTTATACTCGGCTACTACTGAAATTTGAATACGTGTGTTTTTCCTGTCTCACAGGGCAACCTACAGATCCACCAAGTGCAATGTGGGCAAGATGGCCAGGTAAACGTAGGTACCCTTTTCCATCTACTCGTCTGCGTTCGTCTAACAATGTGTTTTTGTTTCCTTTCCTTTGCCTTTTGTTTGTTCTGAGAAATGACGTTTGAGACAGCATGCACTTCCTGTTTCTGAGATCTGTTTCTTCACATCAAAGAGGGTCTTTAGATCAAAGACAGCTGAAAAACAACAGAAAGCAAAAGTCCCATGTGGAAATCAACTCATTTCACACACGCATTCTCCATGTCAGAATTTTCATTTCTCCTGCTAAACACCTTGTACTGAAAGACTGTAGCATCTTTGTGCTGTAAGAGCTGATATATGCTTCAGTATCGAGTGATCGGTGTACCCCACAGCGCATACCTTACACATAGTTGACACCGTTGTGAGCATTTATACTTCTGCATTCTGTCTGTGCTGTACTGGCAAGAGCACTTCTGAAATGCTAGCTGGCGGTGGGGTTTCTATGTTTCATTGTGTAGAGTTTCTTTGCCAGTGTTATGAGTTTTGCTGGAAATGCGTATGATGCTACTGTAGCAGTAGCTCAGACTTACACTCATTCAGGAAAGAGATGTGAACCAGTAAATGTTTAGCAAATCATCAACAGTTAATCATGAAGTAAACACAAAACAACTGGTTAAACGCTCTCCACCAGCCATGTTCTGCTCTCACTGCTCTTGGCCCCGGCCACACTTATCATCGATACCAAGCCGACCAATCACAGATCTTCTGCTCTTCGCATCAGGGTACTGAGTAGGGTATGCAAATGTGAAAAGCCTGGTTTATACTTAACGCGTTTCACTAGTTTGCTTGAGTGCATGTGGCGCATGTGACGTCATCGCGGAGGTTCACTTTAGATGCGCACCATGATTTTGGCTGGCAGAACGCACAAAATTTTTGAGACCTCCAGCGAATAGTTAGCGTGGGGCCTTATTTGAATATGAAACACTTTGAATGGGAAAGGTTTGTTAAAACCAAAAAGAGAGTCCATGGCAAACGTGGAGACCAGGTGGTTTTAATACACAATTAAAGAATATGTATTCCACCATACATAGTTGTTCCACTGATGTATAATTACACTTCTGAATTTAAAACAATTTAATAATTCCTAAACTGAAATAAATAACAAAATTATTTCTTTGATAACTGGAAAAGAATATTTGAACCTATCAGTTTACAATATACTATTGCCCTGTTTTTCTAGGCTTTATTGGTGATAAAGGTCAGGAATGTTGGGTTTTTATATTGCGTTTTTACCATATAAGTTGGACACAATTTAGCCAGAATGTGTAAAGTTGTGGAGTGGGCTAAATCTAATAAAAAACATCAGTATTCTTTAGTAAGTGTACTTCTTTTGGCTTTTATTCTTGCTATAATACAAATATTTATTTGTAGGAACACCTCATGTTCTATTGTCATTGGCTGTTTGTCAATTCACAGAAATGCCAGAGAACGGACTTGCGTTCTTGTGGAGGACCGGTCTTGCCAGGTGGTCCTCGGAAAACAAACTCGGGAGACCACGAGAACAAAGAACGCGTCCTGTGAGGAATGAGATGCTGCGTTCTCCCTGATGGTCATGTGACCTTCACGCGTTTTTTTAATGGAAAATTATTTAAACATTAAATCATTCATACAACAATTTATGGTTTTCCCCTTTTCAAATATATACTCTGCATAAAACTTTATAAATATCGTTGCAAAATATAAGCAAAACAGATTTTAATACAATTTTCAGCAAACAACACCCTTGATGTGTCATATCCTTTAATAAGATGTTCATGGTCATGTTTACTTTCACCGTTTCATTTAGGGAAACTGCTGAGGTAAATAACTTCCATCTCTAAACTTTAATAATAAATCTAAATAAAATTCTGCACTTCCCACCTCCAGTCGCAATGACTTCTGGGACTTATAGAGGGAGTTCGGTGCTCAAGTCTGCATCGGTGCATCCTCGATATCAAGATCACATCCAGGAAGTTTCACGCATCCTCTGTTCTTGCGGTCTTGAGTGTTGGAACTGAACTTTGGCAGCTGATGATGACGTTACACGAGGACGCAAGACCGCTGAAGAACGCATACTGAGAAAACAGCCATTGATATTTAACTTTAATAGGTAGAACTGTCCGAGAGTTTCATTTAAAAAAAAAGTCTTGAATGGTTATAAAAATCTTTATAATCTTTAATTAAATCATAAAAATAATAAAAAGAATTAGTTAAAAAATATAAATCATATTAATGATATGACGTAGTTCTGGACACTTCCTACTTTTCTGTTTATCCGTCTGACTTTACGGTGGGTTTCTTTTCACCGCCCACTGAGAATATCACTACGGCGACTGCGTCAAGTAAAACGCCTTGTTCGTTTTGTGAGGTGCACGCACAGTTAGTGGAGGTCTGCGACGCGACGCCAGGCGAAAGTATAAAACACGCCTTAAATGCCGGACCTACCATGTGCACCACACGGAAGTATACACTGGACATTAGGAACTTGGAGCTATCAAGCTGACTTAACTTCTATATTATGCACTGTTCATTTACTTAATAATACTTAAAAAAAATTCCAGTGTGTGATGCCATAATATTCTGAACCCTTGTTTGCTGTTGGTGATGTTTTTATCCACTCTGGGGTGATTTTAAATCTTAATTCTCTGTGTTTCAGCAATTGGAATGATTTTTGGTGACAAATCTTATTTTGACACATATTTTGGGGAAAACTCTTTGAAAGTTATCAACAATACACTCCGGGCAGATTTACTAAATTTAATTAGTTTTTGCCCTATTGACTTCCATTATAACAACAATTTTGATTGCAAAGCCATGACCATAACCATATTATCGTGTATTCTTGATTGTTGGTGGTTTTTACGAGGTCCAATTTAGTCATGTTTCGTCTGGTGCAAACAGCCCAATTGCTTATCACTGCAAATCTCTTCACATATAGAGTTGTTAGGACATGGGGTGACAATGTAACCTGCTCACCTAAGGTTTACGTTCGTAATATTTATATTATTTTCTTATTAATGACCACCTCATGTGGAACTCTGAGCCTCATTTCGGAGGCCGCTAGTGTCCACCGGAGGTCACATTTTCAGTCACGGACGCATGCTTTGAGAGCCTTCATAACTGATATGAAGAAATATGCAGTTTCCCTCCAAGGCAACTCGGGGTAATGGAATATAATTGGTCAATTGGCAATTATAAATGCGCTAAAAACAAAGACAGACGTTCCGTCACGGAACCACACATTTTCAAAGCAGAATATCTGACATTATTTTCAGATAAACATTCTTAAATATTTGCAACAAATTATGGTATTTTTATGCTTTAGAAGAGTCAAAAACTTACATGCAGCACCTTTAACTTGCAGTAGATATATTTGTAAGGTTAGCTAGCTCACTTAATTCCAGTCTGGATACATTCAATTGCATTGTCTTACAAAAATATTATATATTATAATATAAGTTATTTTGTATTATGTATCAATATGATGTGAGGTCCAGTTACCAGCTTGAGACTAAAGTAGTAAATAGTAATAGCTACATTCCCTTAAGTACATGTTTGAGGCCATACTTTTACTTGAGTCATTTTAATCATGAGTTTATGTAGCTCTACATGAGTAAAGGATGTGTGTATTTTAGCCTTCTCTGCTTTTTCCCTCAGAATAGGAAAATCTATTTGGTACTTTTTCTCGCATGTTACCCAGTTCCAGCTTTTTAAACAAACTCAAACACCATAACCTACTCTATTAAAGTGATCGTTTTCATCTGTACAGTAGCAATGAGAAAACATTTACATTGTTTTTCTTATGTGTGCATGTTTAAATATTCCTGGCTCATCGCCCGTGGTGTAAAAACAGTCCAGATGATCGTAGATAAGATTGGGTGTTTAGTCCCCAGTGCTTAAATTCGCACGTAGACTTAAAGCAGCCTTCCTTTCCTGAAATCTCTAACCGGACTAATATGGATTGCACAATGTCTGTCTGTGCATTCACATAAAATAAAAAAGTAGGAAGAGGAAAGAGAGTGAAAGAAAACGCCATTAACTCTTCAGACAGTGTTCAGATGAAGTTCTCTGGAGCTCTTTCACATTTTGCTCTGCATCAAGTCTTTTGTTCCTTCAAGGATTTCTTCACTTTAGTTGCTCCTCCTCTTCCTCCGTCTCTTTTCTTTCATCTCTAGTTGATCTGTCTTTGACTCATCTCCATCCTGTTACCAGCTGGAGGCCTGTCCAGGACACCTCGGGTCAGCAGGACTTCAGGCCAGCAGTATTATTACATTCAACTTAAAACTTTCAGCACAAGTTTAAATGCTTCCATAACACTTTATATTAAAGAATTAGTTCATCCAGAAATTACAATTTCGTTATTAATTACTCACCATCATGTCGTTACAAAATCCCAAGACCTTCAGTCATCTTCGAATTACAAATTAAGATATTTTAGGTGAAATCTAAAAGCTGCCTTATTTTCCATAGTCAGCAAGTTTCAACTCGTTCAATGTCCAGAAAGCTACCAAAAAATTCAGTGATACATTCATTAATTCATTCATTTTCCTTCGGCTCAGTTCTTTTTTTTTAATCAGGGGTCGCCACAGTGGAATGAACCACCAACTGTTCCAGCACATGCTTTACGCAGCAAATGCCCTTCCAGCTGCAACCCAGTACTGGCAAACACCCATAAACGCTTTCTTTTCAGAACAACCTCTTCCCCTACATTTAAACCCCTTACGTTCTGTGCACATGGGGCATCTTGAACATTGGATGGAGGGTGTGTCTTAAGCTAACACTGACGTGATTGACAAAGTGACGACAGCCAATCACACTGCGACACAAAAATGCACAGATGTAGTAGTAGTAGTAGAAGTAGTAGTGTACAATCACTGGCCACTTTATTAGGTACACCTGTCCAACTGCTCGTTAACTCAAATTTCTAATCAGCCATGTGCAGCAACTCAGTGCATTTAGGCATGTATATATGGTCAAGACGATCTGCTGCAGTTCAAGAAAGGTGATTTAAGGGACTTTGAGCTTGGCATGGTTGTTGGTGCCAGACGGTCTGGTCTGAGTATTTCAGAAACTGCTGATCTACTGGGATTTTCACGCACAACCATCTCTATGGTTTTCAGAGAATTGTCTCAAAAAGTGAAAATGTCCAGTGAGCGGCAATTCTGTTGGTGCAAATGCCTTGTTGATGCAAGAGGTCAGAAGAGAATGGCCAGACTGGTTGGCAGAAGAGCATCTCTGAACTCACAACACGTCCAACCTTGAGGCAAATGGGTTACAGCAACAGAAGACCACATCGGGTGCCACTCCTGTCAGCTAAGAACTGAGGCTACAATTTGCACAGGCTCACCAAAATTGGACAATAGATGATTGGAAAGGTTGCCTTGGTCGGATGAGTCTTGATTTCTGCTGTGACATTCGGATAGTAGGATCAGAATTTGGCAATAGCATGAAAGCATGGATCCATCCTGCCTTGTATCAACAGTTCAGGCTGGTGCTGTGATGTTGGGAGATATTTTCTTGCAACACTTTTTGGCCCATTAGTACCAATTGAGCATTGTGACAATGCCACAGCCTACCGGAGTATTGTTGCTGAGTAATGTCCATTCCTTTATGACCACAGTATACCCATCTTCTGATGGCTTCGTCCAGCAGGATAACGCACCCTGTCATAAAGCGTGAATCATCTCAGATTGGTTTCTTGAACATGACAGTGAGTTCACTGTACTCAAATGGCCTCCACAGTCACCAGCTCTCAATCCAATAGAGCATCTTTGGGATGTGTTTGGAATGAGAGAACCGCATCATGGATTTTCAGCCAACAAATCTGCACCAACATGTGTGATGCTATCATGTCAATATGGACCAGAAACTCTGAGGAATATTTCTAGTACCTCATTGAATCTATGCCACAAACACTTAAGGCAGATCTGAAGGCAAAAGGAGGTCCAATTGGGTACTAGTATAAACTGGCCGGTGAGTGTATAAAGATATATAAAGATCATAAAGCACTGGATGATTACCAAACATGATAATAAGCTTTTCCTATATTTTGAGAGACTGCTATTCTCTGGTGTTGCACAAATGTGATTGGCGTCTGCACTAGTATTTACATAAAATGATCTGATTTGCTGGTTAGCTCTTGAAAAGTTGAGAATTGTTTAGGTTCTACAAGGAGCAATGGACCCAACCCTATTTGATGGATCCACAGTTCAGTTCACTAATGCTTCAAGTCACTCCATTCAGAGTCAGTGGGAAGCATTAAGGCCTATGGTCCATGTGAACAGGGCATTTCAGAGTTTTACTGCCAAAAAAAAAAAAAAATTCAAGCAAACATTTGTACATTAAATTACACAAGCAGGTTACATTGATAATAGTTTAATTGACCTCCAAATGTATATCTAAATATGTTATAATGTATTTTTAGACAACATCTTTTTGCCCTGAAACAAAGAACGAAATAGAACTTCATTTGAAGTATACCAGGGCCTTAAGTTTCTACTTTCCCATCTGCCTACCATGTTCTCTCTGCCGTTTAGGGGAAAGAGTCTATGATTTACAGACTGTCAGTCTATAACAGCTTGCTGTTGCATTTAGTTCCCTCTCCACCATCTAAAACAACACACGTGCAGCCGACACATGAAAGCCTTCCATAAGAGAATGGAGTGTTAACTGTGTTAAATCAGTCAGCAACCTCTCAAGGTGCTCTTATCTGATGCCTCCCTTCTGCCCTCTGATCTGACCCTCGCAAATACTGGGGATACAGATTAAAAGATAAAGGAAGAATACAACTGAAGAGATTGTTTTTAGTTGGGACAATTGGTTAGTTTCACATTGCGCTCGCAAATTTTTTAGACCAGACGTTGCAGATGTTTATTACCCAAACTTCTCAGGCCTTGTGTTTTCTATGAACAAAAGTTCTTTATTTACTTCTTCTTACACAAGGGGATGGTGCACAGCTGTGCGCCTGGTTGGGGATCTGTACAATTCTGCAGTCACTTCCTCGACTGGTAGGTAGAAGAGTTGAAGTTGGAAGGGAGAGATTTGGCTCTTCTTGGTAAGGCCAGGTGCATCACTTGATGCGCAAATTCTGAACCCCCTTTGGTGCTAAATTATTCAGGGGTCTTCTGCAAGCTCAAGTGATGTGTACACAGAGTGCGGATGCATCTCAATAGCTTGTGAGTTCACATCTCACAGATGTTATTTGAAAGGCGGAAAGGAGAGGTCAGTTTGACTTGCATGTAAAATGGAACAGAAGTTGTGTTCTTTTTTGAGACCAGGTCACTTGGTGCGCGACTCGCCATCTTTCCCCACCTCTTTCTCTTTTTTCCGTGATGAAAACCATGCCTACGCATTTTTAGGCATTAAATAAATTATATTTAAAATTTTAATCCTTGTCTCCTATATAAGTGCATTGTTTTTATGACAGTATAACAGTAACAACTGAACGTTGTTATTTTCAGATACCGCTGTATACCATATTACCGTATTACCGCCCAAGCCAACTACAAACTTGTAGCTAGGTCAAATAAGGGAATTCCACATCAATTTTGTTATGTAGTTGAATGACATCTCGTAATTCAGTTCAATTCAATTCATGTTTAATTCTATAGCGCTTTTACAATATAGATTGTGTCAAAGCAGCTTAACATAGAAGTTCTAGTAAATTGAAACTGTGTCAGTCCAGTTTTCAGAGTTGAAGTTCAGTTCAGGGTGATTTAAATTTCACTGCTGAAAATCCAAATACTGAAGAGCAAATCCATCGATGCACAGCTCCACAAGTCCCAACCAAGCAAGCCACAGAATTTTGTCCATGTTGAGATCATAACATCACACAGTGCCTATTTGTTTACTTATGGACCCAAAGGTGCTGTACTGGATCTAGTAACTTTAAGTATAGTTGTCACACATTCCATAAACTAGTCTAAAATGATTTAAGCTTCGAAATATGCCACAAGATCATACAATGTTCATAAATGAATGGACATGGTGAGCATCAGTACTCAGGTAGTCTGTGGCATTTAAATGTCCTGCAAAGTGTGACTAAAATATCTCCTGCTTTATTAAACCACTTCCAGCAGCCTAACTGTTAATAAAAGGTTAGATCCATAATGTCAGCCAAAGTTATACCTAACCTTCTGGCTGTTGCTGAAGAACTAAAAGCACTTGTGATTAGCTGGTTTGATATTAGCTTTTAGCAGTTGATCAGGTATAAAGTTTTACCTATGTTACAGAGTACAACGTGTTTAGCCTTGCATTTCAGCTACTATTACGTAACAAATGTTCTTTTGAAAGTACCCTACTGCATTTACAAGCTATTTAGAACATCTGAAGGTGTGCACTGCAAATTCAGTCTGCACCAAAAGCACACCCAATGAAGGCTTATTCTAAGCCTGCAAATTCAAACAAATGTAAAAGAGTAAGAAAAGACTACTGTGATCTGGTTCTAATCTACTTTTTTTGGATTTGTTGTTTTATTGAATTTGGACAAGACAAAAATGAGCTCAGGAGTTTGAATATCATTCACAAGCTGCATCTGTGTGTTCACTTGATGTAACTTTTTCCCTCTGTAAATGTGTGTATATTTATATTGGTATGTATGCAATTATGCCCATTTCCAATCCAGAACTTTGACTTTCCTCTATCTCAGTATTGAAACCATATGTGTGCAGAGCTTACATCCATTAAGTACCTGCTGTACGATCTAAATTTCTCAAGGATTTAATTCACAGTCCAGTTGTTGTCACAACCTTGAGGCTTTAGTCCCAATTCAAGCTCCTAAATGAATTTACCCTTTTTACCTCTTCTGGAAAAGGAGTTTTCCCTTTAGTTATAAAACAAAATATGCTAAACAAAAGGGTCCAAGGCTTTTTGCGATCCCAGAGATCGTTGTGTCCTAATGGAGGGAATTGTATTTCAAAGCATTGTTGATCTTCTTGCCTGTCTTGGTTCGTGATAGCAGAGTTCTGGAAGCTAAAGTGGTCATGGCAGGGATACAGAAGTCTTCTCGCAAATATTCACAGGAAAATCCCTCGGTAGTCTAATGGAAAGACGTTCTCATGGAGTTGTTTGGAGGCGAACACACCAATCACATTGCTTGACTGTCCTCATCAACACTTGCATCTTTGTGAGCATCTCACCTTTCCGCCAGTTGGATACAGCGAAACATCTGATGAACAAGAGGCAATAAAATCAGCAAGTCATCGTAATTTATGTTGCTCTGAGATGCTTTCCATTGGAAACATTAAAAATCCTGAGGAAAACACGAGGTTTGAAGGCGGGACTGGACTGTGCGTCTCCTCGCAGAGGTTGTTTCAAGGTCATGCAGATATTTTACAATTTTACAACACTTGGCGCGATATGCCGTAGCCTGTCAAATCAGTAGAATAATTGGAAACATAATGAAGATGACACAAAGAAAACAGTTGACAGTTTGACACTACACTGAAGCAAGCTTTATTTCTTTGTTCCCAAGAACTAAGTTGCAGCTCGACTTATCTCTACATTGTTAAGTTTGTTGTAAAATAGAATTATGTCATTCTGTCTGCTCTTTGAATCTGGAATGTTTGAGTTGTGCGTCTGTAGTACAAATTGCACAGGGTCTGTTTAATCCTTTTATTTGGATACACTGCAAACGATGGCTTTGGCAACAGGAGAAGTATCTCACTTTATCACAGCGGCCATTTTTAAGGTTGTTAAAGGTTTGGGTATAACCCTGACTTGAAGTTAGAATTTAGCCTAAGGTTTGGCCAAGGTTCCCAACTCATTTAAAGTCCTGGTATCAAAAACATCCTCAAAACAGACCATATGCCTTCAGTGATTTAATCAGAATATTATCAGGCTACGAGAATCCTTTTGTGCCTACATAAAATAAAAATTACAACTTTATTCAAAAGTTTCTTCTTCTCCTCAGTGAGTATGTTTACATGAACACCAATAATCCAATTTGAATACGGTTAAGAGTCTACCTTGTAAACAGATTTTTGATATATTTAATCTGATAAAGGTCATAATCTAACTAAACAGAAATTGAATTAAGACACGTGGAGGTTGCCAATTTTAGCCACATTAGTGAAGGGCAGTACAGACATTAACACCTTAATCAAACTATTAACGTCGTGTAGGATTTCCGCCACATTCTCCTCACCTACAGAGTCGGTGAAGTACCACAGACACCTGCATCTTGAAATGCAAAGTTTTTTTTTTTCCCCATATGGTGTGCAGTATCAAATTCCATTAAAACAACAGTCTTCCAGCTGTTCATACTAGCATCCAATACCTTGTTTTTCAAGGGGGGCATGCATGAAGTGATCCTGAATGAAAGTGAAAGTGCCAAACTGCAGTTAAAGTCGACAAATTAAAAAACGGAACACCCCAAATTACATGAAACTCTGAAGGAAATAGCGTGATAAAGCAATGACATTAATCGAATTATGCGCTATAACATGCAAAACGGGATTATGAAAGTAACATTCAAAAAGCAACTCATGTGAACACCTTAATCATATTATTGTCTCATTCAGATTAAATAAATTATTTGATTACTGATCACTGTTCATGTAAACATAGTCAGTGTCGGTACATTGCGCACATTTCACAAGCATAGTGTAACCCCAGCTTCTTTCCTGCCTCCAAGTGTCTTTCTGCTGATTGCCCTTTCTTCCAAGCATCCTACACTTCTTCCAAGCATTTTTTCTTCCTATATTTAGGGTGCATTTTATTATACAAACTTAATTTTATTCATACTGCCAATAGACTCAATGAGGAAGCAATTATGGGTTCAACGATTCATTTTCGATAGTTGAAGATGTGTAACCATAGCAGAACTTCATTCATTAATTTTCCTTCGGCTTAGTCCCTTCGTTTATCAGGGGTCGCCATAGCGGAATGAACCGCCAACTTATCCAGCATATGTTTTATGCAGCAGATGCCCTTCCAGCTGCAACCCAGTACTGGGAATCACCTATAAACTCTCACATTCACACTCATACACTCTGGCCAATTTAGTTTATTCAATTCACCTATACTGAATGACTTTGGACTGTGGGGGAAACCGGAGCACCTGGAGGAAACCCACGCCAACACGAGGAGAACATGCCAATTTCATGCAGAAATGCCAACTGGCCCAGCCGGGACTCGAACCAGTGATCTTCTTGCTGAGAGGTAGTGATGGGAAGTTTGGATCATTTTACTGACTCTGACCTTTGAGTCTTGTCAGCGAGGTGAACAAATCTTTTTTGAGTCATTTCGTTCATTTCGTTCAATTTGCCAAAATATTATTAAAATGTTACGATTTCCAAACTCATCTACAACTACACCAAACGTTGATCCCACTACAAACAAGTCATAACTAGAATGCTATAAGAAAGAAAAAACAATAATTTATTGTTTACCTTTATTTTTGTCTATGATTATGTCAGCTCACCTCTTCTGACAGGTCTTCAAATTTGAGTGGTTTGTTCACATCACACTGACAGTTCCATATAAGCTTAATCAAAGCACACAGTCTGAGCTGAAAGAAGCCATGATTAGTTCACCTTTTGAGTCTTCTGGTTTTTGAGTCGTTTGTTCATCACGTGACAGCATGTAATGAGAGATGACTCAAACCTGAGGACTTGAGAAATGAAAAGATCAAATCTTTTTCCGGCTCTAAATTTATATGATTGGCTTCTGTCTATCATATGATGAATGAACGACTCAAACCTGATAGAAGACGCGAAAAAGGAATTAATCTTATGCTCTACCTGCACAAATGTGCATATGTGCAAATGACCGAATCACTCCATGAGAGGACTCATTGTTCTTGAATTATACAAAAGATTCTTTCAACTAGATTCAGGCATTCTTCTGTCTTACCTTTCATGCTTTGTCACTTTCTTACCAAGCAGAACACTGTCTCCCACCAATGATGAGTGTCGAATGTTGCAAATGGAAAAATTTTTCAAACATTTGGTCCTGACTAAGATAAACCTTGCATTTTTTCAACATTACTAAGATCATAACATGTGTGGAGGTCTGTATTGGCCACAACTAGTCGCCATGTTTTTTTCAAGCGAAACAGATGGGACGTTTGATGATGATTGAGGTAAACCTGGTATTGCTTCAACATTAGTGATGTAATGCGATGCTTAATTATTTGGATCTGCATGTCCACTAGAAATTATATTTGCTTCCAGGCTCAAGGCTATGGTAAATTTGTGTGAATAAAGAACTGTTGATGGTGGCAGCTGTTCTAATTTGACTTTTAAATGATTAGTCAGAAGACAATTGGATGTTTAGGAAGACACTGGAGATGACACCACCTGCATGAGCCTAGCGCTGTATCTTATAAAAGTAGAGACATTACTTTTCATAGTTTATTAAATATATACTAACAAAAGCCACTGAGCACTGATATCTGCAGATGTCCTCATCAGATAGTGTTGTTGAGGTAAAATAAACATATTATTGGATACAAATTTAGGCCCACAACTATTTTGTTTTATTCGCAAGATAATTTGTCTGCTTGTGGGAGGTTTTGCAGCAGATGGAGCCGAAGTGATGTAGGACTCTCAGATGGTTTAGGAGTTCACTTTGTCCAATGTCCTGTTGGCCCTTTTCTTTCGGTCTATCTTTCTCTTTCAGAACAGTTAGGCTGTCACATCTGTCTGGCTTAGGTCTGCCCACTCCAGATGCACAAGTTGTTGGAACTGTGTAGAAACCTGGGCGGAAGTGTTTACCTTTCCAGAGAGACTTTTTTTAATCATTCTGACAACTCTTGAAGTATGAGGGAACTGTACTTGTTGTGGGAAGCTGACCTCTTTCACAACACAGTTTATTGAACTGTACAAACAAAAAAAAATCCCATTTTTTTTTATCTTACCAAATCATTCATGACCTGCATAACCAATCATAAGGAAGCGTGCCGTTTCCCTCAAATAAAGAGATTTTCAATTTCATACTGTTTTTTTTTTTTTTCGAGGAATTAATGCTTTTGGACGGCTTTATCATTAATAGCTAGGTTAGATTCATATGCACTAAAGGCAACACTGGAACGCTAATAAAGAAAAATGGAGCTTGGGAGGAACAGCGTGTTTGCACAGTTGGTTGTTATGTTTCAACCAGGCCCCAAACTAAATGTTTTTTGCATTAAGCTGCTGTTGTTTTGTTCCTCGTTGTCTTTGCTCCAGTTCCTCAATGTGTTTGCTGTCCTACTCTGCTGCTGAAAGCATTACTACATAAGAGAAAGATTTATTTGGGGTCCTTTTTTTTTCCTGTTTGCTTTTAGTCCCATCAACCCAAGCTGACAGCGGGTCTCGACTCACTCAGCCAATTCTTAAACCCTTTGTTTGGCAGCTCGCCTCTATAGAGATAGCAGATTGAAGTTTGGCTGTTTTTGAAAGAAAGCAGGCTGGGCACAAGGGGTAAGGTTAGCTCAAGAAGACCCTTGAGAAAAAGGGCACAATCCATTTCAGCTTCAAATACCCTTCAATGCGAATTCAATCCAGCCATGAGCAAGAAGGCAAACAAACGGCTTGGTTATTTACTCTGTTTCCTCTGAGAGTTTGATTTACTCGCTAATGACAAACAGAACACAGATAACTAATGTCTCAAACGAGCCTTTTCATATCTGTCAAAGTCAGTTGAACACCGGTTCAACTCCAAATGTGCATCGTGACATCATGACCGCTTTTTCATCTGGATTTGTACATTTTCTGGCCAATATTGGTGACACATAGGCCTCGTAAACTATTTGACAAGACCTATATTAACTGTTGGACGACTTCAGGAGCCAAAGTGTGTGTCTCTGTTATGATGCGTGTTTTGAATTAGCTTTATTTGATTGTGTTGGAAGCACTTTCCCATGCTCTCCCTATCAGCAGCGGAGTGGAGAATTGCCTTGAGAGCAGTTGCGAGTCCGGAAGTCAACCAATGAGAATAGGCTTTCATTGCTACACGATCGCAGACTTTCTCCCAGCATCATAAAACTCTCATTGTGTTAAGTCACACAGCTGAGCATACAAACAAACCTCACAGTTTTAAAATTCCTGCTGTTCTAGTCGTGTTTTCTTTGACAAGTCTTATTCAATGGATAAATCCCCAAAACGCACTTTTTAATGCGGAAAAAAGTGCATTTCCTCCTTTTATGAGGCCTGACGGATGCTTTCAAAATGCCATATGGATGCTTAGCGAGCAGTGAATATTATTTTGATTGTTTTCATGATTGTATGCTTGAGAAAGTATCCAGTTTTTAAGTCGGTGCCTCCTGTGTGTGTGTCTTTGCAGTTTTCTGGTTTTGATAAATGATGGAATGAGAAATGGGAAATGTAAAAAGACGTCCCTCAGCTGTGAATTACTCTCATTCCCAATAACTTAGGATGTTTGTGTGTGCATATCTCTGTACTTGTGCATGTGTTTGTGTTTAAGACCTACTGGGCCATCCTTCAGTTGTTCACATGCTGTTCTTTGTTTACCAGAGTATATGGGTCAGAGACATTTTAAGAGTCTCCCTAAAAAAGAGTCTAGTTTTCAAACACTTATCCTGTTTAATGAAATTTAATATCAAGTGATACAACCATAAAGTAAAGAGTAATGACATAATTAACTTGCAAGTAAGGGTGCTTTCACACTTGGTTCAATTGCCTGTACCGAACCCAAGTTTGATTGGGTTTACACCATCTTTTTTCCTTCTGAACCCTGGTATGCTTGCGTCATCAAGCTGCTGTTTTGTGTACAGCTGTTGCTAGGTGATGGCCATGAAACCAAATCGACAAAATAGAGACGTCCGCATATCACGGTCATTGATACCAAAATCAAGATACAAAGAGCCACTTGCGTCTAACTGCCACGAAAAAAAAAAAAAAAAACTTTCAAAACATTCAGAACATCATGGGTCAGTTCTGCTTGTCACCGAGGTAGGTGATACCCAGACATACACACACTAATGAACGTTTTGAAAACTAAAGTTTGTTGTACAGTTGGCGGTTCACTTCCGTTATTTGGTATGATTGCATTCATATCAGAAGTGAACCATACCAGAGTTTGCACGAACCATACCCCAGACCACCTCTTTTAGGCAGACTCGGATACAGTTCATGGGTGCGCACCCGAGTTCAGAAGACACATTCACACTAGCTAAACGTACCGTACTTATTTTAATGTCAGATGAACCCAGGCGCAGACCATAAGTGCTAGTGTGAAAGCACCCTAAGTGTACACATACTAATCAATGTTTTTCAAAAAGTAAAAAAAAAAGGTAAGCAGTACTACACAACATTTACATACCTTGTCGTAAAAAGTCAACTCATTTGATGTTTTAAGAGACATATTTACTCTTAATTATTAGTCTAATGGGTCATTTTTAAAGCCTAACGTATACTCCATTAACCTGCAGGCATTGTCAAAAATAGTATTTATTTGACAGTGTAAATGAAGCTACAAATGTAGCTACAAGTGGGCCCACCATCATGATCTTGTCAGTGCGTCAACTTGCATCACCAAAAATGGGCAAAGAGGCAGGGCCTGGGTGGAGCTACATCAGTTTTCTTTGGCTGAAATGATCATCACCTCTCTAGAACTCTCTCTAGAATCTAGAACAAAGCTATTCAATTGGCGGTTCAACCCGCGAGGCAATTTGTTCTGGCCCTCGAAATAGTGTGACCAAGACATCAAAAATAAATTTAGTTCAGTTGAAAAACGTCTGCTATAGTTATGAATGATGTGCGTCTGTTCAATACAGTATGAGCTGCAGTTAAAGGCTGCGCAGAGCGTGAGTTACCTGACATTAAGCAAGTGGTGCGAGCAGCTGAAAACCTTTGGATACTTAATCATGAAGTCTTTGTTGCATGGAATGAAACTGCTGAAGTAATCAAAGTTATACCACCTGTGTGCTAGTTTAAAGTACCGAGCTTATACACCGGGCAAATACGCATGCACACTGGATTAACTATTCGAGCAGCCCATTCACAGTCATATCTCTCTGGTCCCTCATTTGGGATGCTCTTCATGAACTAGCCCCCATGACAAACTAATTGAATAGTGTAACGGTGGCCCTACCTTAAAGCCCAAGTGGGTAATATTTTACTTTTTGTTCAGGTGCCAGGCAGAATAAATCTGTCAATATTACAAATTTAACTTTAGCCCAGATAGCTATAAGCCACCGACTACAACTATACTAAAGATAACAAACAAAATACACAAAAAATATACACAAATTCACCAAATGAGTACGTATTGAAATATTTATATTTTCCATCACTGAAATATCACCACCAACATTTCGCTCGCAACCAAATTTTGACAAAAAAACAAACAAACTGTTTTATGAAAATATCATGATCAATTTATAGCACACCAAAAGAAAAATGTATCCACATGAATACTACATGAAGGACAACCCAGGGAGCGTTTCATCAGTATACAAAAACAAACCCCAAGAAAGTTACACCCCTCATAATCATTGGCTCTTGGGCCATACAAAGGTAGACAACATATAAACAATTAATTCAAGGAAACGCAGTTCAGTCGCATCAGACTTCAGTTTTATCTCAATAAACAACCACACTGGAGGCACTGCTGGGATATGAATGTTAAACAGTTCGTGCAATGTATGTGTCCAGCAGTCTCTATGCACTGAATGTATATGCGCACTAACAGTTCATTCAGTGAGTAGGAGCGGTATGGATAAGGTCAACAGCTGAAAACACATCGCATTGGCAGTCAACCCGTCAACGATGCTGGTATGCTAGCGTTTTTTTTTCCTTTTTAAGTTGTGAAAATGTAAAGTACCTGAAGCCGGTGAACTAGAGGGAAATCACCTACAGCCTGCGTCAATGTAGAGTGACGTCACTCAGCTCCCTTTGTTGTGGAAACCGCACATGATCTTGGGCAACGGCTTAACCCACCATCTCAGCCAAACGGCTCTCCAAATGATCTTAACAGCAGTCACTCTTCGCTGGATTCGGTCACCGCCGGCACACTTGTGGAGCCGCTTGCTTTTTGGCGTTTACAACTTGACGCTTTCAACCAGAGCCAACTCATTCAACCACTCTGTTTGTGGTGCTCTTCCCCGTACCGTTCTTCCCACTTCCGCTTTTCGCTCTTTTTTTCTACCTTTTGTATCCATCCTGCCCTTATTTAACCTTTCATCATTCTCCTGTAGGTGGTATGGATTTGGATCCTAATTGCCACCATTACCCATGATCTAGACTTAGCTGAGGTGACTTGACTGTGAGCAGAATATACCTGTAAGGCTATGCGCTTACTTATGTAGAATTTTAAGGCTTAATATAAATTAAACAGATGAGATATAAAAAACCACCCTGACCGTTGCCATGAAGTGTAATTTTAGCTATATACACTAAAATCATGGGGGTACCAGGTTGTAGACATGTTTTTTTTTCTGCTAAAAAATTGGCAATTTTAAGATGGGAAGTCTATGGGATTGACTCCCTTTTGGAGCAAACCCCCAGTGGCTAGTTGATGAGTTGCACTTTGAGTCACATATGTATTTTCTTCACGAAGAAAAGCTGGACATTGCTGCTTGGAGAAAACAAGCAACAAAAATAAAAGTAAATGGCAAGTTTTCACAGATGTCCTCCATTTTCTTCAATTGTTGTAACTTTTTGTCTCTCCGGAGCTCTTCCATGGAACCCTATACACACCTGTGTGGCACAGGTGCCTCTTATTTGATCCGCCCGCTCCACTTTCATGGCTGTCTGCCCCCTCCAACTGACTACAAGCAATAAATAGATTATTCTAGTAATAAAAAAATTCCAGTGTACTTTTCCTGTCAGTCATTAGATTCTTTTGAATTTAAAAGTTCTCATCACAGTAAAGCTATAATCAAGTCATTGTATGTGAATGAGCTGCATTTTTTAATAACGTTTCATCCAGTTTAAATTAACCCAACTTCGTACACTCTAATTATTACCCCATGATTTGACTGGCAGCATCCTCTATTCGGAAAAATAGGAGTCGTTGTGGTGAAATTGGCATCATTCCTCAATGCCATTGGAGACATGGGTTCTGTTCGACCTCTAAGCATACCACTGACTCATGACTTCAAAGTCAACGTCTGCACTTGAACCCGGGGTGGGGGGTAGAGACAAACTGGATCTGAAGTTGGGGTTATTGTGGGATTTTTTTTTGTGCAGTGCAGCAGATTTTCTTTCTTCTAATTGGGAGTGCATGGCAGTTCTGTTCCCACTCGGGGAGACTCAGATTTGATTGTTTATGCCCACACTGGTGCTACAGGGCACTGATGTCGTCAATTTGAACCTGAGAGGTGTCACCGTGTGGAGCCTCAGAAGAGCTGTAATGATTGACGATTAGTGTTTAGTCTGAAGTTCACATTTCATTTAAATTCTATCCTGGATGGCTTTTTTTGAACGAACGTGTGCATGTGGAAATGGTCAACTGCAGAAAATCGAGAAATTACTGACTCACAGTTCAGGTTATAAGCTAGTGCCGGTAATTGAAGACAAGTCAGAAGATCCAAAACCACGGTAACCACATCTGAGCACCTTTAGCAGTCAGATGATGTTATCAATGATGTGTTCAAGCTTGCTTTGTGGCAATCAAATAAGATGTGCTACAGTTTGCAATCATTCATTCACTTGCTAGTGATTTAGCATGTGCCTGTTTTGCGATGAGTAGGACCTTGGCATGGGATGGAGTTGTGTTTGTTAGAGCTCAGCTGGAGATTGAGTTTTCCACCGGACTGTTATGATGAGCTCTTGGATGTGTCACACATGGCAGAATCAGTTTCATATGCTTAAGAAAATGCATTTTTTTGTAAAGTAGTAAATCCTTGGCTTGATTTGAATTGGGTTTTCACCACCACCAAGATGCCAGACTTGGCAGTGAAGCAAGAGCATTCAAGCTGTTCGTTTTATATTTCAGTCAAATAGTTTTGCGTATTTGAATTTTGAAACGACAAGTAGACAATTGCTTAATGATTCGCAAAGAAACAAAATACACTCTGGCATTTCTGATTGGCCTGTTACTATGATAATTCTAAACATTTCCTCTCTTGGGCTGCATCCATATTGCTGCACGATCAATCTGCGTATTGCATCGAGAACTTACTTGTTGATGAAAAGTTTAATTTTTAAATGGTGGTTTCATAGCAGGGTCTGAAAATGTTTGCAAATTCAATATAAAGAGCAAAAAATGGCTGAATTCTGAATGCCAAATATGAATTATTATATTTTTCATCATTTTTTGGCCTCAAAATGCTGTTTTACTTGTAGGAGACCTCCAGTGGTTGGGACTTACACAACAAGTAGGTTGGATTAAGGGTTGTGGTAAGTGTAGACATTAATAAAACACAACAGGTTACTGTGAGGTTTGGTTTAGGGTTATGGTATTGATGAAATTAACATTTGGATGTGGCAAAACTTTCTTCAGTTAAACAAAGAGAAAACTGAAGTCATTGCATTTGGTAACAGAGATGAGGTTCTTAAGGTGAATGCGTACCTTGGCTCTAGGGGTCAAACAACTAAAAATAAGGTCAAGAATCTTGGTGTGATTCTGGAGTCAGATCTGAATTTCAGTAGTCATGTCAGAGCAGTAAATAAATCAGCATACTATCATCTCAAAAACATTGCAAGAATTATATGCTTTGTTTCCTGTAAAAACTTGTTCATGCTTTTATCACCAGCAGGGTGGATTACTGTAATGGACTCCCCACCGCTACAATCAGAGAACTTCACACCTGTCTTCAGGTCTTTACACTGGCTCCCAGTTACATTCAGAATAGATTTTAAAGTATTATTACTTGTCTATAAATCATTAAATGGCCTAAGACCTCAATACATTACAGATATGCTCACTGAATACAAACTTAACAGATCACTCATATCATTAGGATCAAATAAACTAGAAATTCCAAGAGTTCAGTCAAAGCAGGGTGAATCGGCCTTCAGTTACTGTGTCCCCCACTGCTGGAATCGGCTTCCCGAAATGATCACATGTGCTCCAACATTAGGCACATTCTAATCAAGACTTTAAACACATCTGTTTAGCTGTGCCTTTACTGAATGAGCACTGTGCTACGTCCGACAGATCACACCAGTATGTCTTGCTTTTCTTTTTCATTCCTTTAAAACCTGTTTTAACGCATTTTAATTTGGTTTTATCTGTTTTTAATCACATTTATTATTTGTTTTTATTTTCTTAGACTTGTCTCTTTTATTCCTGTTTATGTAAAGCACTTTGAATTGCCACTGCATATGAAATGTGCTATATAAATAAACTTGCCTTGCCTTGCCTTGGTAGGTGTAGACGTTAATAAAACACAATAGTTTGGACTCCATGTCATGTACAAGACATTAAATAAGGGTCTACTCACACTAGGTTGTCCGAAGTGTACCCAGGCGCATTTACCAGTTCGTTTGATAAGTGTAAGTGCTCTGAATCGCGTCTATGTGCGATTCAGTTGGCCGGCCCTGGCCTGGTTGGAAGAGGTGTGCTAGGGTGCAGTTCTGTTGGGCTTTGCCACATTACGCTTGTAGTGTGAGAGCAAAGCACGCCTGAGTGTGAAACTTAAGATGTGACATAATTTTAAGGTAGTGTTTCATATGGTTTTATTAATCATTCATACTTTTTAATGAATGCAATCTGTCATAGTTTATTAAAAGCAACCCCCCTTCAGCAAACCTCCTAATATGTGCAGCACGATGATTTTATGACAAGTTTATGAGCGTCAAAACTGGTGTATCAGTTCAGCAATAGATTTGACTGTATGGCACTACATCACAAACAGCTTCAAATAATACAAAGCAACATAACTAAAATGGTCTCCACTGTACTGAGCGAGAGCGCTTCTCTTTCTGACTGTCGCATTATTAATGACGTAAGCGTGCTCAGGCTCGCAAGGTAAAATACAATGTGAGTGCGGTCAGACAGGGGCAGGGGGCACAATCGCACCCCCGCAAGGTTCATTGCAACCATACCAAGTGTGAGTACACCCTAAATCAATGAATACTGTAGGAGGTTTGTACAGCCCATTTGGAGCTCAAGCCCCTCCCACTTGGAGCTGACCAGCCCATTTGGAGCTGGCTTTAACCTCGCTTTATACCATTTTCTAAAACATTCACTGCATTGATAATTATTATTACAATATTAAGCAGGAATTAACATGAACTATTTTAGTAATCGTCTACCCTGTAAAAAAACCCTTTTTTTTATTGTGGAATGTAAAGACAATTTTCAGCAAAAAAATTCAGAATATTTGCACTCTGATATTTTGGGATAATTATTTATATTTAAGGATTTGACATGAAAGACAATGCAAATAGCCTACAGTTAATAATGTAATTGTAAAGATTTGTCATGCAAAGGCTAAAAATGTCCCTGGAAATAAATTCCAGTTTGTTAATATTGCTTGTCATTGTACAAGACCCTGCCTTATTTTATAGCAATGTGCACTAGTCACACACTTTAAAATATAATACATCATGCAGATATAGTTTGCCTACTTTGTTGCAAAACTTAGTCATGAATTCCAACCTAGCTGGCATTCTTTGCACATTATAAACTTTTGAACTTTCTGACAATGTGAAAAGAAGACCTGAAAAAAACAGGTGCACATTATTGCAGTTTATGACAAGCCGTTGCATAAGCAATAGACAAAGTGGAAACATTAGCAGATTAAAATGTAAACTGTGAGAATTTTAATTTTGTTTAAACAACGAGTTGATGGATACTCTAATAAAAGTTTGAAAGGAGCACTCAGTAATGACTGAAAGGAAGAAAGCCGTAATAGTTTATGAAAGAAAAGCACAATAATTTACACAGCGTATTTATATAATCATGGATGAGAATAATGTTAAAACCAGAGTATTTTTAAAATCACACATTCCACTAACTGCTAAAGCTAACTTAGCAGCAGAGAATAGCTAACTGGTGATTTTTAGTTAAAGAGTAAGTTTGGCTTAAAATGAATTTTGTTATCTTAAACCACTCACAATGCTGCAAAAATATTACTTGAGCACACTGGAACACATAAAAATATGATTATATATCCAAAGATGTAGTTCAGAAATGTATTTCAGAAAGGATTTAGTTGTAGTAAATTGCCACTTAGCATTGGGTTAGCATTTTACAATAGCAGTCTCAGCAGGTACACAATGTCATAAGATGTTAATATTAGGTTAGATGTTGTGATGTCGGGTGACCAAAATTCAGTGACTGGCAAGCGTCCAAGGACAATGTTATTTTGATGTCCAATAAGGACGTCAAATGACATTGATATTTGGTTGATTTTAGGGTTTTGGAAAAGTGACCAAAATCCAACGTCGAACTAACATCTTAAATCAATGTCATGTTGACGTTAAATACTCACATTTATTCGTCAGATATGGCAATCAAAATCCAATGTCTGACAGACGTCATAGTGGTAACGTACACACAACGTCAGGCTGTAATATCACAAGACGTTGATATTTGTTTGTTTTTAGCCTGTGTTGGAAAGTGTCTAAAATCCAACGTCTGTCCAATGTTGAACATTGACGTCCACCCGTCCAGTGCCTGGTGGGGTTGTTTATATTAAGGGAACGAGCACCGGTGGTGCGTAGACCCTATTGGAATTGCTCCGTTCCTTCTTCTTCTTCATCTTCTCTAGAATGAATTGCATTTTTGAGGGTCTGAACATGCTCGAAATCTCACAAAACTTTGCACACATGCCAGAAGTGATAAAAATGTATGTTTGATAAAGGTTTCGGAAATGGGTGTGGCAAAATGGCTCAACAACGCCACCTATGCACATTTGACAAAGTGGCCCCCAAGCTACGTTTTACGTACAAGTATGAAAATTTGTCACAAACATCAATCATGACAAAATCTACAAAAAATTCTCTTGGAGTGATATCTGAAACCCAACAGGAAGTAAATTTTTTTTAAACTTCCTCTGCCGAAAAAGTGCAGTTTTTGCCATTTCCAGGCGTTGTATTTTAACTAACTCTTCCTAGGGATTTTATCAGATCAACACCAAAATTAGCTATTGTCATCTAAAAGCCTTGGTGATGTTAAATTCTAAGATCCAGAGTTTTCGGTAAAGGCTGTGTTTGTGGTGGCCTCACAAACTTTGATGTTTCGCCAGGAAGTTACAGGAAGTTGTTATAACTCAGGCATGCATTGTCCGATCTGCCACAAAATTCATCTTTGATTACAGTCTTGACCTGAACACGTTTACATGCCAATATTCTGTTACAGTCATTTTATTTATTAGCTTAAATTAATACTGTCAACTGTTCTGTGTCATCCTAAGGCCACCGCATGGGGGTGAGCCTTGGTGCGACGTCCCTTTCATCACTGCTTGCAGCTTTAATTACCATTGAAATATAAAAAAAACATTTATGCTGTCAGTCTAATTTGGATATTAATTATGTTTGGTGGATAAATGCAAAAATTGCCTCTTTTTGTAGCTTGAACGCCATTGCCTACTTTGTTGTTAGTAGCTTATAGAGTAGTTAAAACACTGCATGTAGATTTTTAGGACACTAATATAAATCATTTACTCATTTCAACCGCTTTTTTTATTTGCTCTTGTAACTTTAGCACTTACATTTATTTCAATCACTCAACATTATTTCGAACTGTTTGCTTTTATTGAACAATAACAGCACATCTCCCTAGATGAAGGAAAACACTTTAAAACCCAGAATTATTAGTGTCATTAAATGTAAATGCTATTTAGATGGCTCAGCTGGCTGTTTCGATTCTTCATATGTAGAATATTTGTTCCGGTAATTTAGAGAACAGCTTGCAGTTCAATTTGATTTGCTGTCTGACTCCAATTTTACAGTCAAACCACTCGCATGTTAGACAGCATTAGTCACTGAAATTAGTCACATCGTCACTTAGGAATGATTCTCACTACAAATATTAAGCCTCATTGGGCGGATTTTAGCAGTGTGTGCTTGTTGCGTCTAAGGAATTGGGGCCAGACACAACAACGAACAAAAACAAATAACAGTGAGTGCTTTCCCATAATAAATAAGTTTCCCAATAGTTTATCGTAGTGCTATTTTTTTCCCTTTTAATCAATTTATTGTGCTAATTTTGTTCTTATTAGTTCTTAATGTTCGTTTAGTTTTTCTTGTTTAGCCCTGATATTTGTTAAGATAAGCTTTAACTAATTTCGAAAATGCTTATTTTCTGTAAGCATTTAAATGGTTTAACTTGACCAGTTTGTTGATTTATATAAACCCACTCCTTAAAGCAGTAACATTTCATAATATTTAATTCAGTATTTTAATATTTTATTTCATTCTACCAAGACACTGCAACAAAGAATGTATTTAGAGCATTTACACTAAACTGTTTGTGTTCTGCCCATTCATTTATAAAACATCATATATATGTTTTATATATATATATATATATATATATATATATATATATATATATATATATATATATATATATATATATATATATATATATATATATATATATATATATCCAAAACAAAATAAACAACCATGGCTTCTGATGCTACATCAAGGTAATAGAATAGGACAATATTTACAGCTGAAACTTGTCTATAGCACTTGTTCACTGCTGCTCTTATAGTTGTGTAAACTGCTTCCTTGTCCTCATTTGTAAGTCGCTTTGGATAAAAGCGTCTGCTAAATGACTAAATGTAAATGTTTATTTTCATTTTATAGTTTTTTTCTTTACATATATTAGTGACTCGCTCATATTTTAGATTGTTATTTCTTTATGTTTTATGAAGAAATAACCATAATTTATTCATGAAGGCATAGCATTTACAGTGGATCCGGAAAGTACTCATAGCGCTTCACTTTTTCCACATTTGTTTATGTTACAGCCTTATTCCAAAACAAATTAAATTTATTTATTTCCTCAAAATTCTACGCCCAATACCCCATAATTACAATGTGAATTTATTTTTTTTATTGTTGTAAATTTATTAAAAATAAAAAACCTGAAAAATCACATGTACATAAGTATTCACAGCCTTTGGCAGCAATTACAGCCTCAAGTCTTTTTGAATATGATGCCACAAGCTTGGCACACCTGTCTTTTTTGGGAATTTTTGCACATTCTTCTTTGCAGTACCTCTCAAGCTCTATCGGGTTGGATGGGAAACGACGGTGTACAGCCATTTTCGGATCTCTCCAGAGATGTTCAATAGGATTTAGGTCTGGGCTCTGGCTGGGCCACTCAAGGACATTCACCGAATTGTTCTGAAGCCACTCCATTGATATTTTGGTGGTGTGCTTTGAGTCATTGTCCTGCTGGAAGATGAACCGTCGCCCCAGTCTGAGGTCAAGAGCACTCTGAAGCAGGTTTTTATTCAGGATGTCTCTGTACATTGCTGCCTTCATCTTCCCCTCAATCCTAACTAGTCTTCCAGTTCCTGCTGCTGAAATACATCCCCACAGGATGATGCTGCCACCACCATGCTTCACTGTAGGGATTGTATTAGCCTGAAACAGAATGTACCTGAGCTCAATTTAGAGCTTCACGGCAAAGGCTGTGAATACTTATGTACATGTGATTTTTCAGGTTTTTTATTTTTAATAAATTTGCACCAATTTCAAAAAATCTTTTTTTCACATCATTATGGGGTATTGTGTGTAGAATTTTGAGGAAAAAAATAATTCAATCCATTTTAGAATAAGGCTGTAACATAAAAAAAAGTGGAAAAAGTAAAGCGCTACGAATACTTTCCACATGCACTGTAAACTTTTGCATTTCATAACTATTTCTGCACCAATTTTTCCGAAATGCTAGTTGGCATTGAAGTTTCTATGTTCCACTGTGTTGATTTTCTTTGACATTATCAAATACTTCATTCAACAACTTTACATTCAACAACTTTAATTATAAGAAACAAAAAAACTTTATCTGTAAAGTCTTTATAGTCTTTATCTGGAGCTCCTTCACGATCTGAGACAGGTTTACTGCACAGGTGACTCTCATAAACACTTGCGCCACCTCTCGGGCTCTCCCACACTCCAAACTGACCAATCACAGATCTCATTTATGCCTCGTCTTGATGTGTAGTTACATTTATTTGGAGGTTTACATCAGGATATTTGACTGTTTAAAGGCCACGCTGGACCCACTCTCGACATAAAAGTATAAATTAGCCTTTAGTCTTACATGCATCTTTCTTAGTCTCATAAGTTAGCCAAGCCCACTTATTTGCATATCACAACATACAATGAATTTAAAAAAATTTATCTTAGTTGATGTTATATTATAGGTTAGTACATCCAGAATGTGTACAGAGGCTTTTATCCACAATGACTTAAAAAACTAATGTACACGGTTGTTCTTTCGTACTACACAGAACAATTTTATTAAGAGTATATTGGGTTGATTTGGGTTGGCCATTCGACCATGAAAAAAAAAATAAAGGTGAAAGTCTTTTTAATATGATTTTATTGCCTTTTGGAATATAACCGCAACAGAGCACAAAGGGCAAATAGACTTCAGCATTCTCATGTATAGTGACATGTTGGGTATTGAGATATTTTTTCAAACTACATTTTAACCATTGTCCATCAATGAAACCCCTTTTAATTTAGTGGCACTGAGTATTGCTGTGTCATTATTGCCTCGTTCTCATCGACAAGTAATATTTTTTTTAGATAATTATGAGCTCTATTTGGTTACATAAACTGTTTTTTCCCTCCAGGTTCTAAGAGGACCGCAGCTCATTGCAGTAGCTTCGACTGATGGGACTGGCGGGGTTGATGCGTCTCCTCTTCAGGCCAATGATATTCAGGTGCAATACGTGCAGCTGGGAACAGTGACCGACCACACTGGTGCGGTACAGGTAAGAAGACACTAACACACAGCATTAGCATTTTCATGGCTAACCTAGGAGTTAAACACACAGACATTTAGCACAACTGCGCTTACAGTGACCCGAGTTTCATTTCTGCTTCACGGGAATGATTATGCAGACTTCCCAAGTCTCCCGCATATACACAGTGGCTCCCTGATGCCAGTGAATGAGATATAATGTCCCATAAGAGGCCCGTAGCCAGCCTGGTGAAAGGGGGGGATTTTTTTTCTCAAAAAGTTGACCTTTTTGCAGTTGTTCGTCTGATTATCTATTTAACTATAAAGTTAAGTATTTATAGATTCAATACTGCATTTTAAGCACTATTTATTTCTGGATTAACTTGTCAGGTGGCCATCATAACCACACTTTATGATGTACCAAAAACATTTCCTAAAGTTTTAAATAAAAGAATATGAAAAAAAACATATTTATATGTATTATTTTTTTATATATGATTATAAAAAAAGGAATCTGTTAAAGAATGGCTGGGCCAATAAACAATATTATATCAAATCGCGATACAATTTATATCAATAACAATGATAAGCTCTGGACTTTTTTACTTTATTTTGATCTCAGAGCCAATTACACAGCAGACAACAATGCAACAATGGGAATCTAAAAGTGCGTTTATATTAGAGGTGCCGAAATTATGTTATGCCATTTAATGGACCCTCTAATTTTTGTGGCTTCAGTCATTGTTGGGGTACTCTTTTAAACCTGGGAGCATTAACAACTTATATCGAAAAATGTTTCGTTATCGTTTAATATGGAAAATAATTATCGAGATTGCATTTTTGCCATATCGCCCAGCCCTATGTTAAAGTTTTAAATTAAAAACTGCCTAATTATTTAACTTTCCCCAGCAAGCACTTGAATAATAAAAAAAATATACATGATGATAATAATAATAATAATGTAGAGGCTTCCCGATTTTTCTAGCCTCTCTTGTAAAAAAAGTACATTTGAAAATTAATGGATAACAGCAATAGCCTAATTAGTATTAAAATGTACTTTTATATGTTTCAAAATATGGTGCTTCTCACCTTTTTATTGTATTGAGATTTTTGTTACTTGTAAAATGTCTTCTCGATTTAACAATACAGTAGGTCAGTAATGAAAGATGACGTCACTTATGTCAGATTCTTCTCAGTCTTAAAGCCTTATTCGATGAGTTATTTCCAAAATTCATGAAGGCATAGCAGTCAAAATAGAAAAAATGAGCTAATTCTGGACCTTTGTCAGTGGGGGATGGGTCTTTCGAACTACACGAACCCCCCCGGCTATGGGCCTGCACAAATGGAGGCTTCTCCTGCCCCAATTTACCCATGCGCATCAACTGCTGTGGTGGTGACTAAAAGCATATTATGTCACTGCATTATGCCTTTGTTTTTACAAAGTTAAGTGTTTAAGGTATCGTTATCATTATACAATGATTTGCTTAATTACCCTAACTTGCTTAATTAACCTAGTTAAGCTTTTCAATTGCACATTAAGCTGAATAATAGTATCTTGAAAAATATTTAGTAAAATATTATGGCAAAGATAAACCTGTCGTGTTCATTTGAAACGCAGTTATGTATAAGTTAGACCCCTGTGGCAGTTCTGGTGTTAAAAAGTCTTAAATCTGACTTGAAAATTTGGCAAAACCACAAGATGGTGTAATGGCCAATATCTGCTATCTATACATGTTTAAGTCTTGATTTCACTCTCCCGCCATGTGTTCTTTGAAGTAATCACAGGCAATGCTCTTAACCTGCTCTCAAATTTCACTTTCAGCTAATCAGCAACTCAGATCACTTTCGTTTTTCCTTAAAAAAATAAATAGTTTCTAGTTGTCCCTTTCTCCCCTGTCTATTTCCTCATTTTTATCCCCCTTTTCCATCTATTGCTCTACATCAAGTTCTCAACATGCTCCTTGATGTGTGTTTTTTGCTTTAATCACTTCCCCATGATGCTGTTACCACGTTTCAGAGCTGCTATATGGCGTGCGTACATATTCAAACGCATTTAGAGGTTTTACAGTCATTACAGGTCACCACATTTCTCCAGCTGCCCTCACGTCTTTGACTCATGTGTGGCTTTAAGCACAGACACTATTTGACTTGCATATTTGACATCTGCTTAAAACCTTTTTTTTTTTTTCATGTCCAAAGCAACGTACTACCAGTATTAATCTTGTAAGCGAAATTAGTTACGCACATTTTGGTTGAGCAATAGTTTATGATGACAAATTAATTAATATGTTTGCCAAAAAGGAAAATTAAAATGATAAGACATTAAAATATAGTAATGATTTTTTGTTTTTGAATGCAGAAATAATAGTTAAAGATAATCCAGATGTTTTATTAATGTTTCCAAATCAGAGGGGATTTTCATTTAAAAAATGAAAAACTGAAAATGTTATTACCTAGAAAAACTGTGTGTGTGTGTGTGTGTTAGGTTGGGACAGCTGAATGAGATCCAAAATTTACGTTCATATAAATATTAATCACCTGTTTCTAAATGGTCTGTCTCTAAAAGTGAGGGGGGCGTATTCCCCCGTCCCCCCCGGTTGCTATGCTTCTGTGTATGTGCATCGACACAACTCCCTATCCGTTGGCGCAAGTGGTGTAGTGGTTAGTGCGTCAACACATGCACTCCGGTGCTCACGGCGACCCGAGTTCGATTCCCGCCTCGCGGTCCTATGCCGATCCTTCCCCTTCTCTGCTCCCCATGCTTTCCTGTCAATACACTCTAATGTCCTATACATTAAAGGTGAAAACCCAGAAAAAATTTTTTAGACAAAAAAAATGTAAAAGCTTCCCCAAAATTGCATAAAATACCAGAATTTGACTCTTTGTGGAATAGTACCTCTTGGATGAATCAGAAAATATGAACAATTTAGGTAGCATAAAATTAAAAAATTTATTGCACACTATATCTGCACACATGTCTGTCCAAACAGCTTGAAAAGTAGTTTTTTTTTTACTATAGGTGCCCTTTAAAAGATCCAAAATAATTATATTTTTAAAAAGCTGACTACTTTGTGGATTTCGCCTATTGAGGGTTATTTTTAGAACGTAACTGCCAAGGGACCACTGTATATATGTTTTTTTCTTTGCTCTTCAGAAAAAGAATGCATATTATTGGCAACAAACAACACATATGTAGTAGATATGTAAGTCATAATTAATAGAACACGCTTAGCAATGATTTTTGCATATTTAAATTAAAATTAAAATTGACATGATGAATATGGATGGATTAATGGATATTAAAAATATTACTGTAAATAATTTGTATACAAATGAAAGAGGGGAACGCTGAGAGAACAGCAAACATTTCATTCCTGTTGTTTTGATCTATTCCTCTTGCGTTCAAAGACAACAAAAAATGTGTTCTCAAACACTCCACACACAGACACTTACACGCACCCCCAATATGGCTTTTGTGATCGAGGGAATGTGAGCTATTTGGTAACAGGGAGGAGGACGGGGTCTTTACCACAGTTGCCCTTTAAAGTGGTTAAGCTGGTACAACTAAAAGCTCTTTAGACAGAGACCTTTGGGCACTTATGGTTTAAATATTCTTAAAGGGCATTTCCTGCATTAAGTGACTTTTTTTTGTTCTGTTTGCTTTAATACGCTTTCCAGTTTCTTTGTGCTTCACTGATCAGCACATGGCATTTCAAAAAGTAGTTTTTTTAATAAGTCGTAATTTGCTCTGCCTTGCTGCGTCCCAATTCGCATACTATCCATCCTAATTAGTATTCGAAAATAGAATTGGTGTGTCCTAAATCATAATATGTTGAAATGTGTATTAGTTGCCCAGCCTTACGATAGAATGTGCACTTTAACACTAATATTTTTCGTAATACATTGCGCGTTGGAACGTGAATTTGATTAGAACTACAAATGCAGGTCAAAAAACTACAAATATGGTGGACATGTGAGACTAACGGTTAAGCGGAGAGGCTTTGGTAAAGATGTTTGAATTATTAATTATTTACCTGCTGCTGCTGCTTAAATACAATAGGTAAATTTAATGTGAAAGAAATGTGGATGATATGATAAATATGATTGACAGGGCACATAACTAAGCAACATAACAGTCTCAAAAAAAAGAGTATGTCTCAAAGCTTGCATACTCTTCTGTTACACACTTAAAAGTATGTACTTTATCTTTACAAAAATAGTACATACTTTTAGGACGTTGTATATGTAGACACCTCTAAACAACTTTTCTAAAACGATGACATCACCAAGGCCTCCTCATTTTGGCCCCTCCCCCATATTGTGCTGCATAAACTAAAACAAACAAAAAAGGAAGCCTTTGAAGTGCATTAGATAGGCCAGATTTGTCGTAACTGAGTCAGATTTGTGGTATGGCTTAAAAGTAGGCTCAATGCCTTGTTATCGCATTGACCTGCATCTTTCTGTTCCTCCTTTCCCTCTCACGGATATACACACTTGCGTTTTGGCTGATCTTCAAATATGTAGCATCTCGTCTTCATCTAACAGCGGAAAGCAGCTTGTGGGAAACAGCTTGATGATTGCCTTCGTACCCAAAGCGCACCAGAGTGTCTTACATTTACCTCTAGCCTTACTTGTTGCTTCCTTTGGTGGTCTGGACTCCTTCCCAATTGGCTCTGCAATTATACTGTACACATCAAAGCTGCTAGGAAGTTGTTAATGGGCTTTGATGCTCGAGCAAAGTGCTGCATGCACAACATTTGACGCAAAATAGCAGAGTAAATCTCTGCAAATCGATTAAAGATTACTGCTCCTTTGTGACAAACCACCTGCCAGTGGGACACGGGCATAAAGCAAACAGCTGCTGGAGGATATCAATAATGATTATGGCATTAGCTTGAACAGTAGAGGAACTGTATTGTAGCTGGCTAACACAGACACACACAAAACAACTATCTCCTGTTTTTTGGAAAGTTGAGATGTTTGTTTATGTAAATGCATTTTTAGATTTACATTATATGTCATATATAATATATTCTCAGAGACCTCTGAAAATGCTGGGCTGTATCACAAGTTGGACACTGTTTCATGTTAACATTTACATTTAACTCTGCAATATAGACATACAATCATATCCACGGGAAACCATTAGCCTGAAACAATTGTAAAAGCAATATTTAAAAGATTGAAATACACTTCAAGTCAAAATAAAAGTATTAGGCCTCCTGTGATTGTTTTTTTGTTTTTCAAATATTTTACAAATGATGTTTAACAGAAGAAGGTTTTTTTTTTTTTTTTTTTTTACAGTATTTCCTATAATATTTTTTTCTGGAGAAAATCAATTTTTTTTATTTCGGCTTGAATGAAGGCAATTCGGCAATGACTGAATCAGCTGCGCATTGTGCGCGAGTGTTGCTGTTGATATTAATATAATTTTAAAATTGAATACTATTATGATATTCAAGATTTGTGATTCATACAGCTCTGGATAACTCAAAACAGCAACCACAAGTCTTTCCTCTGTCTTGAAAAGTCCCTGTAGTTGTCTTGACAACACAAACACTGCTGTCGCCTCAACGGAAACCCCGCCTCTGCTTTCATTTGATTGGAGAATGAAAAAGAGTTGACTTCCACCAAGGAGCTTAGAATCACCAAGAGGCAACACTCAATAGAACAATCCATTGCATTGTTTCATTGAAATACAACCTGAAAGAGGCCAATACTACACTTACAATCATAGGCTGGTGATTATCAGCACTTTTAATAGTTAATTTTACAGACTTAATGTTTACTTTAAAGTGTCAGTTTTAGGTGAAACTACCTTAAATTACTTTAATTTAATAGTTTCACACTGGCAAAATACATATTAATACTGACATGTTAAATTAAATTAACATGACTTTCAAAATAGGATTTTAATACCAGACTGACAGCTACTGTTTGTTGGAGTATTATGTTATATTAGTGCATAGTATTTTTTCCAGTATTGTCTGTTAAAGAAAAATAATAAAGTTTTTATTTAAAAAGCTACTTTCACCAAAATTATTTATTTTTTTATTTTAAAGTATAATTTTATTCTTGATTTTTAATGCTGTCATTAAAAATCATGGAGGCCATACAAACTACCAGATAATGTAGTTTTTGTTGCGTACACTCATTTTTGATTCACCCTAATTTGACTGTTTATTAAAGTTATTTTGTTAACCTTACTTTTATGTTATATGTGAAACAGATATTTTAGATACCAGATGTATTAAACTTAGTCTTGTCAACATTTTAGAAATTGTCTGTTTTCTTTAAGATATTGTTTAAATGTTTTAAAATGTTACTTTTCAAAGAGAATGTACTCATTTTAAATCTTATTTAACTTAATATTTTAATTCATTTGGTCTAACGTTACTTATCTGTGCTGTTGGTCTATTGAAATTTTCATTCCAAAGTGCCCGCCGCATGACACTAGAGGCATCTAGTGGCATCTAGTTTCTCAAATAGCAACAGAGTGTCGCCTCTTGGTGATTCTATGCTCTTTGCTTCCACACAGAGTTGACTTTTTTTCAACTGCGAAAACAGCACACAACAGCAAAAACATGAGGCACACAGGGCGTATAAGCAGCGCGCAAAATGCTCGCGTCCGTTAGTAAATTATTCAAAAAAGGTGGCTCTCAACGCAAAAAGAACGTTTGGTGTGATCGGCCCCTTAAGCAATATTTTTTTTGTCGACAGAACAAACCACTGTTATGCAATGATTTGCCTAATTACACTAACTCATCTAGTTATCGTAATTGTAATGTTAAGCCTTTAAATGGCACTTTAAGATGAATTCTGGTATCTTGAAAAATATCTAGTCAAATATTATGAACTGTCATTATGGCAAAGATAAAAGAAATCCTTTATTAGAAATTAGGTATTAAAATTATTATGTATATATTATTTTAAACATTACGGTTTGCTTCACATATCGCATCTGAAACGTGTGTAAAAACGTAAGCATTGCTCCCTACACCAATTTCAATGTGCTTCTCTGCTCCCGCTCTTGTCATTGCTAGACAACCACTAACCACAAAACTGACAAAACATTGCAGTAGCTCTGATACAAGATTTATTGATGGAGGAAATTGAAAAGCACTGCAGTGTTTAGGTGCTCTGTGTTTGTCTGAAGTAATTAGTCAATTGTTTTTACTGAAATGTGTATATTCAATACTAAATGTGAAGCTGATTGGCTTACATGACTTGTGGTGCCCTTGCATCATTTTGAAAAGTTGAGATGTTTGGCCGCATGCCATGTACTGACCGAGTATGCATCGGTTCTTATTTGCATGCGCAAACTACACGCCTCCATTTAAAATAACAAACTTCCACATGCAAAAGAGGTAATATGTGAACGTCTGCTACTACTAAACTATTTTATTTTTATTTAATTTCATTTAACTTGATGTTCCAAAATTCTAAAAGTATAATAGAAAATATAAACTATATAAATATCTATACCATGTACAGTGTTTCCTTGAGGATTTTTTCTAGCTGTGGTGGCAGGCCTTTTACACAGATCTTCAAACTACCTATGGCGTTATTTCAATGACAAATATCATGAGCACAGTATTACAAGTCGAGATCGCGCTCATGTAATACGAGCTTGCGTGCCAATTTCCTCGGTGCACAAAACTTGCACGCCCTCAAAAATACACTGCTCAAGCATCGATTTTCTTGTGCACTCTCAAATAAATGCTGCTAAAGTGCGATTTAGAGCATTTATGTATCGCGGATGTCTACAACATTTGCTAGATTTGGTAGGAATATTTATGAATGTCTCTTGACCTACAGAGCGGCATAGATGCATCCTGAAGTAAAGTGAAACGGCTATAAACTCCAGCAAGATAAAGTCATTGTATGCAGAACCATATATCTTTATCTATAAAGTATAATTATGGAAACTGTGTTCATCTTAACTGAAAACTACAGGTATGTTGTGTTAGCTGGCCTCACGCATCGCACAGCCCTGTCAGTCAGTCAGCATGTAACCTTAAAGGGTTAAACAGATAGCGCACAACACTACTACGATTACTGAAAAGTTTGCTCCGTTACAATTCACTTACATTTTAATACATTTTGGTGCAATTTTACCTGCTATAAAAAAGCAACAACTGAAAGTTTTGAATGAGGAGCTGTAATATAGCCGTAGGGGGAATGACTTTTGGTGAAAGAATGAATGAAATACTCTTATGATACTGTTCTGTACCTTTTATGGGACAATTGAAATGAAGGTACTCAATTGTTATATATATACGCTCTCAGAAATAAAGGTACATGAGCTGTCACTGGGGTGGTGCCTACAAATTTGTACCTTAAAGGTCCATTTTATTACCCTAAGGGTACATATTAGTACATATAAAGTACAGAAGTGTACCTCTTAAATTCTTTAGGTACTAATATATACTTTCAAGGTACCAATATGGACTCTTTAAGTACAAAAGTGTACCTTTTGAAAAGGTACCACCCCAGTGACAGCTCGTGTACCTTTATTTCTGAGAGTGTATAATGTAAAAAATTAAGTTGATTAAAAGTAGTTTAGTCACTTTGTATACCTAAAAACATCATCCGTTCAAAACACAATGGTTTTCAATTATAATTGCGCATGCTTCATTGTGCGATTAATGATTTGTGTGGAAAAATTTTCATATTTTTTTCATATTAATTTTCATATTTTCAATTTAAATAATAGTAAATAATAATTCAAATCACTTTCACACCAACCTATCATTTTTCTTCATAAGACCTCAGTGTATCATCAGAAGCCACAGGTATTAATTTTGTTTTCCCTGTACAGTATATGTTGTTTTTTGTCTCCACTAGCATTTATTTGCCTGTTATGAATCACAAAGCACCACAGTTTAAGCTAAAACTCTTCTTTAATGTTCTTTCTGAAGAAAACATCAAATCTTGGATGGCTTCAGAGTAATGAAATTAACCTCAGCTTTTCATTTTTAGGTGAAATAACCTTTTAATCAACTCATTTCAAGCCAAAATGATTTCAAACAGCTGTCTCACGATCCTCCTTTCCTCTTGTCGTCCGGAGGTCACGGCGCTTCTTTCTGTGTGCATTTCAGGATTATTTCAATCGCTCTCATCTGCTGCACAACACATGTGGTAGTGTTTACAGACTTTTTTTATGTACACACCCCTTCATTTTTTTCGTCTTTATTTAATAGTTTCCATATCAGACATTTGATCACCACTGATAAAAAAAAAACAATGAAAAATAAAGAGACATTTCCGTCCATGAAGGCCTGTTCTCTGTACAGTCGGATGCACTGCAAAATAATATAATAATATTAATAATGCTTTTCTTACTTTGAGTTTTTATCTTGTTTTTTAAACCAAATACCTAATAAATTTCTAAATCAAGAAGGATTTTCTAGACAAGTAAAAACTATTGTATTCTTTTCAGAAACAATCAAAATTAAGTCGTCTTTTTCTTAAAGTATACCAATTATACCCCTTTTTACAAGATATAGAATGTCTGTAGAGTGTGTATGGGAAGTTTCAGTATAAAATACACACAAGTAATGTTTCATAACTCTTTGAAACCAGTGCTGGGGAAAGTTACTTTTAAATGTAATGCAGTACAATATTGAGTTTCTCCCCAATAAAGTAACTAGTTGCTTAACTTAGTTTTTATGGTAAGCAATGCACTGTGTTACTTTTGAGTTGCTTTTGCGACCTGGCTGAGGCTTGATCTCTTTCAGAACTTGCAGGTTTTTTTTCCTTCTTCTTCTTCTTTTTAATAGTTTTTTTTAAAATAGTGAAGTTAACAAAACACTGTATAAACTTCATTTACTTAAAAAAAATAATTAAAAATAAATGTAGGATAATGTTATCTTTGGAAAACTTCCTGACGCCAGAGCTATACATGCTACATATAGAGATTAATGAATGTTTAAAGCAATGCGTTTGCTACCTTAGTATTTTTGTCGTTTTGAAAAGTAAAATCACTGTACATTCAGATAATAGTCTTTTCCTTTTTTCCATGCTCTCAAAATATCGATTATTTTCCATTGCGGAAATTTAAGGCTCTACCATCTCTCGTTGCATGTGGGATACAACGTGACTACATTCAGTTCAATTCAGCAATTTTTTAAAAGCAAACTAACTAATCTAAAAAGGAACTCAAATATTATTACTTAATTTTGAAAAGTAATGTGTTACTCTACTTGTTACTTAGAAAAGTAATATTATCACTTAACTCACATTACTTGTAATGCAGAGATGTCCAATTTAGGGCCCGTGGGCCAATGTTGGCCCATTGTAACCTTTGATTTGGCCCGCCATCCCATTTGAGAAAGAAGGAGAATTTTGGGGAGGGTTGGGGTTAATGGTTTTAATACATATTCAATAATTCCTTTTCTTTTCGGCTTATTAATCCGGGTTCGCCACAGCGGAATGAACCGGCAACTTATCCAGCATATGTTTTACATATGTTTTACCGTTCCAGCTGCAACCCATCTCTGGGAAACATCCATACACACTCATTCACAATCATACACTATGGACAATTTAGCCTACCCAATTCACCTGTACTGCATGTCTTTGGACTGTGGGGAAACTGGAGCACCCAGAGGTATAGGAGAACATGCACACAGAAACGGCCAACTGACCCAGCCGAAGCTCGAACCAGCGACCTTGTTGCTGTGAGGCGACAGCATTACCTTACTGCGCCACTGCGTCAGTTAGTTCAGTTATATTTTTGTTAAGCTACCAAAAAACTAACTTGAATGAAATGTTTCGATTAAATGTTGTAAATGAAGGCAAGTGCAGCTTGACTAGTGTATTCATCATTAAACTCCATAATGTTATTAATGGAAGTCTTATGTTTTCATTATAATTGGTTTATTATAAAATGTAAAAAAATATATAGTAGATTAGTTAATAAGCGTAAAGTAATTTTTTCTATTTATTTTTCAATAAACAAGAAAATTATTCATGGAAACTTCGTAATACAGCTTGATATATTTACCTTCGACCCACGGCCCTCAATCAAGTTTGTTTTTTGGCCCTTCATAAAAAAGAAAAGGTTTGGGAACCTTTGTTGTAAAGGCTAATTTATACTTCTGCGTCGAGTGATCGGCTTGACCTACCTTATACTTTTGCATGCTGTTTGTGTTGCTCTGCAATAGCACTTCCAAAATCGCTAGCTGGCTGTAGGTTTTTATGTTCCTCTGTGTCGTGTTTCTTCACAGCTGATTTGTTTTGTTACCTTAATGTTACCTGTTTTGAATGCTACCTTAATGTACAAGTAGCTAAAACTCACTCATTCAGAGGCGGGAACTGGTGGACGTGCAACAACATTTATCATCAGGTCAACACAACAAAACTGTTTCCATCTGGAGCTCCTTCATGGGACTTGACACTTGTAAACACTCACTCCAACGAGTTCGCGTGGCTCTCAGTCCTGCCCACACTGGTCACAGCTACCAAGCCGACCTATCGCAGAGCTTGCGCTACGAGTTGTTGTAGCGTGTAGTTAATTTTTTTGAGAGGTGCGCATCAGCGTCAGCCATAGCAAGAGCTATGCGACCACACGAAGGCTGCACCAAACCATACACGCAAGCTTGATGCAGAAGTATAAATCAACCTCAATGTGTTACCCCAACACTGTTTGAAACTGCCCCTTTTAGGCTTTGATCAGAAATGTGATGTCTTGTTAATTGTTGCTTTAATTTCAAATGAGATTGTGCTCCTTTCAAAAGCAGCTACTAATGTCTATGTGTCAGCATAGTGGCAGATTCAAAAACAAAACTAAGGTTTTATGCTAATGAGAGAGAGATCATCATTAGTGGGTGGGGCTTTTCCCATCTGATGACACGTACAAAAAAGGAATGTCAATCAAAG